>NW_017671848.1:195076-244667 GCF_001879085.1 Nicotiana attenuata | reverse complement strand
GCGACGTATAGATACTCGTCACCATGCCTATACGTCGTACTCCACAATTAACACGTAGCAAATAGACAAAACTCCTAATCCCTCAAGCTAAGGTTAGACCAAACACTTACCTCGATGCCACGAACACAATTCACGCTTCAATTATAGCTTTACCCCTCGATTCACCACCAATTCGTTCGTATCTAGTCACAAGTTACTTAATTACATTAATCAACGCTAAATGAATCAACCCCAATGCATGAAAATGAGTTTTCCAAAGTTTTACCCAAAAAGTCAAAAATCGCCCCCGGGCCCACATGGTCAAAATCCGAGGTTCGAACCAAAACCCGATCACCAATTCCCCCACGAACTCAAATATATAATTTATTTTGAAATCGGACCTCAAATCGAGGTTCAAATCCCCAATTTTTGAAAAAACCTAGGTTCTACCCAAAACACCCAATTTCCCCATGAAAATTATTGATTTGAAGTTGAAATCATGTTAAAGATGTTAAGAATTGAAGGGAGTTAGTTAAAAACGACTTAAAATTGATTTGGAGAAGATGAAATCCTTGAAAAATTGTCTAAGTGTGTTTATGTTTTGAGAGAATGTGAAAAATGGGTTTTAAAATCGTCTAAGTATAAAAGTTGCAGGTCTCTGATATGGGAATTGCGAACAGGGGTTCGCAATTGCAAACCCTTCAGAAATGCTGGACTTTCGCATTTGCGACTTCCGCATTTGCGACACATTGGCCGCATTTGCGATCACTGGCCAAGCTGGGAAGCTTCGTATTTGCAAAGGGGAGCTCGCATTTGCGAGGCCGTAATTGCGATGAATATATCGCATTTGCAATGGAGGGCAGGCCTGTGCTAGTTCGCATTTGTGACCAAGCCCTCGCATTTGTGATATCGCATTTGCGAGCCAGGCTTCGCAAATGCGAAGCCTGCAGGCCTGATCATACCAGCAAAAATCATGCAATTTTTCTAAGTTCAAAATGCACCCCGTGGCCTATCCAAAACTCACCCGAGCCATCGGTACTCCAAACCAAACATGCACACAACCTCAAAAAACATCCTACGGACTTATTCTTGCACTCAAATCACCAAAATAACATCATGAACATCGAATTAAACCTCAAGATCAATGAAATTTCTCAAAACTTCTTTAAACATCAAATTTGCATTTAAGGTCCGAATCACGTCAAACGGATTCCGTTTCTCATCAAACTTCACTGAATTATCTTAAATCATATATAAGACCTGTACCGGGCACCGGAACCAAAATACGAGCCCGATACCAACATGTTCTAATCAAAATTCATTTCCAAACCTTATAAACAATTCCAGAAAACAATTTTCTTTAAAAATTCATTTCTCGGGCTTGGTACCTCGGAATTCGATTCCGGGCATACGCCCAAGTCCCATATTTTCCTACCGACCCTCCGGGACCGTCAAATCACGGGTCCGGGTCCGTTTACCCAAAACATTGACCGAAGTCAAATTAATTTATTTCATAGTCAAAATTTATCATTTTTCACAGAATTTCACATATAGGCTTTCCGGCTACGCGTCCGGACTGTGCACGCATATCGAGGTGATGCTAAAAGATGTTTTTATGGCCTAGAAACGCAGAATTCGATTTAAAAATAAGTGATGACCATCACATCCTCCACCTCTAAAACAACCGTTCGTCCTCGAACGGACAGAAGAAGTAAGTACCTGAGTCGGGGAAAAGATGGGGATAACGGCTCCACATATCGGACTCGGACTCCTAGGTCGATGCCTCAGGAGGCTGACCTCTCCACTGAACACGAACAGAAGGAAAACTCTTCGATCTCAACTGACGAACCTGCCGGTCTAGAATGGCTACCGGCTCCTCCTCATAAGACAAGTCCTTGTCCAACTGGATAGTGCTGAAATCTAACACGTGGGATGGATCGCCGTGACATTTCCGAAGCATGGACACATGAAACACTGGATGCACGACTGATAAGCTCGGCGACAATGCAAGTCTATAAGCCACCTCCCCCACTCGATCAAGAATCTCAAACGGACCAATGAGCCTAGGGCTAAGCTTGCCCTTCTTCCCAAATCTCATCACGCCCTTCATAGGCGACACTCGAAGCAATACCCGCTCACCGACCATGAAAGCCAAATCTCGAACCTTGCGGTCGGCATAACTCTTTTTCCTGGACTGAGCTGTACGAAGCCTATCCTAAATGATCCTGACCTTGTCCAAGGCATCCTGGACCAAATCCGTACCCAACAACCGAGCCTCTCCCGGCTCAAACCATCCAACCGGAGACCGACACCGCCTACCATACAAAGCCTCATAAGGAGCCATCAGGATACTCGACTAGTAGCTGTTGTTATAGGCAAACTTTGCTAAAGGAGAAAACTGATCCCACGAGCCTCCAAAGTCAATGACACAAGCTCAGAGCATATCCTCAAAAATCTGGATAGTCCGCTCGGACTACCCGTCCGTCTGAGGATAAAACGCTGTGCTCAACTCAACCCGCGTGCCCAACTCTCGCTGAACTGCTCTCCAAAAGCGTGAGGTAAACTGCGCACCTCAGTCCGAAATGATAGCACGGGCACACCATGAAGGCGAACAATCTCCCGGATATAGATCTCAACTAACCTCTCAGAAGAATAGGAGACTGCCATAGGAATGAAATCCGCTGACTTAGTCAGCCTATCAATAATAACCCACACTGCATCGAACTTCCTCCGAGTCTGTGGGAGTCCAACAACGAAATCCATAGTGATCCACTCCCACTTCCACTCAGGAAGCTAAATCCTCTGAAATGAACCACCGGGCCTCTAATGCTCGTACTAAACCTACTGACAATTCAAACACCGAGCCACATATGCAACGATATCCTTCTTCATTCTCCGCCACCAATAATGCCGCCGCAAATCCTGATACATCTTTCCGGCGCCCGGATGAATAGAGTACCGGGAGCAATGGGCCTCCTCTAAAATCAACTCTCGGAGCCCATCCACATTAGGCACACAAACTCGACTTTCCAATCTCAAAATTCCATCATCACCTAAGGTAACATGCTTGGCACCTCCGCGCTACACCGTGTCTCTAAGGACACACAAATGGGGATCATCATACTGCCGATCACGGATACACTCCAATAAAGAAGAACGAGCGACCGTGCAAGCTAACACACAACTGGGCTCAGAAAAATCCAACCTCACAAACTGATTGGCCAAAGCCTGAACATCCAAAGCAAGCGGTCTCTCACCGACCGGAATATAAGCAAGACTGCCCACTGGCTGACTTCCTACTCAAAGCATCGGCCACCACATTGGCCTTTCCCGGATGATATAAGATGGTGATATCAAAGTCCTTTAACAACTCCAACCACCTTCTCTGCCTCAAATTTAAATCCTTTTGCTTGAACAAATACTAAAGACTCTTGTGATCCTTGAACACCTCACATGCCACGCCATACAGATAATGCCTCCAAATCTTCAACGCGTGAACACTGGCTGCCAACTCTAAGTCATGAACCGGATAGTTCTTCTCATGAATCTTCAACTGCCGCGAAGCATAGGCAATGACCTTGCCATCCTGCATCAACACTGCACCAAGTCCAATACGAGATGCATCACAATAAACGATATAAGACCCTGAACCTGTGGGCAAAACCAACATCGGTGCCGTAGTCAGAGCTATCTTGAGCTTCTGAAAGCTCGCCTTACACTCGTCCGACCATCCTTCTGGGTCAACCTGGTCATCGGGGCTGCAATAGATGAAAACCCCTCCACGAACCGACAATAGTAGCCTGCCAATCCCAAGAAACTCTGAATCTCTGTAGCTGATGCTGGTCTAGGCCAGTTCTTGACTGCCTCAATCTTCTTCGGATCAACCTGAATACCCTCGGCTGATACAACATGACCCAGAAATGCAACTGAACTCAACCACAACTCACACTTCGAAAATTTAGCATACAACTGAATATCCCTCAAAGTCTGAAGAACCACTCTAAGATGCTGCTCGTGCTCTTCCCGGCTGTGGGAATAGATCAAATATCATCAATGAAGACTATCACGAACGAATCCAAATAAGGCCTGAACACTCGGTTCATCAAATCCATAAAAGTTGTTGGGGCATTTGTCAACCCGAATGACATAACCAAGAACTCATAATGCCCGTACCGAGTGCGGAAAGCTGTCTTAGGGACATCCGATGCCCTAATCCTCAACTGATGGTAGCTAGATCTCAAGTCAATCTTCGAAAATACTTTGGCACCCTCAAACAAATCATCGATCCTCGGCAATGGATACTTATTCTTGATTGTAACCTTGTTCAACTGCCGTAATCAATACACATTCTCATCGATCCGTCCTTCTTCTTGACAAACAACACCGGCGCACCCTAAGGCGAAACACTTGGCCTAATAAAACCCTTCTCAAGCAAGTCTTGCAACTGCTCCTTCAACTCTTTCAACTCCGGCGGGGCCATACGATACGGCGGGATAGAAATGGGCTGAGTGCCCGGAGCCAAATCAATGTAAAAAATAAATATCCCTTTCGGGTGGCATACCCGGCAGGTCTAAAGGAAAAACCTCAGGAAACTCACGAACAACAGGCACAGAATCAATAGAGGGAACCTCGGCACTAGAATCACGAACATATGCCAAATAGGCCAAACACCCCTTCTCGACCATACGCGAGCCTTCACATAAGAGATAACACTGCGGGTAGAATGACCAGGAGTCCCTCTCCACTCTAAACGAGGTAAACCCGGTAAGGCTAAGGTTACAGTCTTGGCATGGCAGTCCAAGATAGCATGGTAAGGTGATAACCAGTCCATCCCTAATATGACATCAAAATCGACCATGTCCAGAAGCAACAAATCTACACGACTCTCAAGACCCCCAATCACGACTATACAAGAGCGATGGACTCGATCTACCACAATAAAATCACCCACCGGTGTAGACACATAAACAGGATCACTCAAAGAATCACTAGGCATAACCAGATACGGTGCAAAATAAGATGACACATACGAGTATGTAGACCCTGGATCAAATAACACATAAGCATCTCTATCACAAACTACAACCGTACTTGTAATAACTGCATCTGAAGCCTCAGCCTCGGGCCTGGCTGGAAGAGCATAACATCAGGGTCGGGCCCCACTACCCTGAACTACATATCTGGTACGGCCTGCTGCTGGCAGGCCTCCACCTCTAGCGGCCTGAGCTCCACCAGTAATACCTCTACCTCCACCTCTACCCCCACCTCTAGCTGGATGGGCGGGCTGTGAAACGCTTGGTGCCTGAACCATGGCACGGGAACCCTGATGCTGAGAGCCGCTCGCTGCTCGAGGGAAATACCTAGCAATGTGCCTCGTGTCGCCACAAGTAAAACAAGCCCTCGGCTGCTGGGGCCGACGACCTTGGAAACTCTGAAGTGGCGGTGCACTAATAAGAGTTGGTAGTGCACTGTAGGACTGCTGATCAGAATACTGTATCTGAGAACCACGGCCACCTGAAGCACCGTGAGAAACCTGAAGTGCTGAGTGAAAAGGCCTAGGAGGGTGGCCTCTACCATACGAATCTCTACCTCCAGACGAGGTACCACTGAATCGGCCTGAATGACGAGGCCTCTTGTCAAACCCCTGACCACCTCCCTGCGACAGAACCATCTCCACTCTCCTAGCCACATTGGCTGCCTCTTGGAAGGAAATCTCACACCCTGTCTCCCTGGCCATCTGAAGACGAATCGGCTGAATAAGACCATCAATAAACCTCCTCACCCTGTCTCTCTCGGTGGGAAGTATGACAAGAGCACGCCGAGCTAGGTCAATGAATCTGGTCTCATACTGGGTAACAGTCATAGAACCCTACTGGAGGCGCTCAAACTACCTCCGATAGGCCTCTCTCTGAGTGATGGGGAGAAACTTCTCCACAAATAGCTCCGTAAACTGCTCTTAAGTCAAGGTTGGCGATCCGGTTGGTCTAGCTAAGGAATAATCTCTCCACCGAGTCTTGGCGGATCCCGACAAGCGAAAAGTAGAAAAATCGACCCCATTGGTCTCAACTATCCCCATGTTCCTGAGAACCTCATGGCAGCTATCTAGATAATCCTGGGGATCGTCAGAAGATGCACTGCTGAAAGTAGTAGTTAAGAGCTTGGTGAATCTATCCAATCTCCACAAGGCATCGGCAGACATAGCTGCTCCATCACCAGTCTGAGCTACCACACCCGGCTGAACTGCTCCAACTGGCTGAACCGCTGGAGTCTGAATCTGGGAGCTACCTGCTCCAGGGTGCGAGTAGCATGAGTCTGGGCTCCTCCTCCAGCCTGAGAGACGGCTGGTGCTACAGGAAGCAAACCTGCCGGGTGACACTCTCCATAAGGCCCACTAGACGGACCAGAGCATCCTGAAGAACTGCGGTAGCAATAAACCCCTCTGGGACCTGAGCTGGGCCCACCGGAACTGCTGCGGCCGGAACCTCATCATCAAAGTCGACCTAAGGCTCCGTCGCTGGTGCTGCTGCTCGGGGCTGAGCTCTGCCCCTACCTCGGCCTCTAGCACGACCTCAGCCTCGCCCTTTGCCCCTCGTGGGAGTTGCTGCTGGGGGCTCGGGCTGCTGGTCAGTGGATGAGGAAGCGCGTGTTCTCGCCATCTGCGAAAGAACAAAGTAGAAATTCAATTAGCATTGAGAAACCAGACCGCACGACAGGAGAGAATAAATGTGACGTTTTTCCTAACTCTGTAGCCTCTAGGGGATAAATAAAGACGTCTATGTACCAATCCCTCAAACTCTACTAAGCTTGTCTGTGAACTGTGAGACCCATGTAACCTAGAGATCTGATACCAACTTATCACGACCCGGATTTCCCACCCTCGGGAGTCGTGATGGTGCCTACTAATGTGAGCTACGCAAGCCAATCCTTAACTACTTATCTCATCATCCAATTATTTCTTTTTAACAATTATAAGGCGATAATATAAAAACAGCATAACTTTAAATAATTAAGCGGAAGATAACCAATTAAAATAGCTGAAATCTGTATCTATTACAACTGCCTAAGCTTTAAATTACCCAAAACCTGGTGTCACAGACGGTCTAGGATTAACTACATACAAAGTCTGAAGAAAAGCAACAATACACTGTTTCGGAATACAAGGAAAATGAAACAGGAAATAGGGATAGAGGGAGACACCAGGGCCTGCGAACGCCTGCAGGTCTACTTTGGATCTCCGGGTGGACTGAAGGAAGCCTCCAAGCTACGGCCCAAGAGCTGCTCCGAGATCTGCACATAGTGCAGAGTGTAGCATCAGCACAACCGACCCCATGTGCTGGTAAGTGTCTAGCCTAACCTCGGCGAAGTAGTGGCGAGGCTAGGACCAGACTACCACATAAACCTGTGCAGTTCAAATATATACAGCGGAAAAGAAATACAGAAGTAAACAAGTAAAGATGGGAGGGGGAAACATGCTACGGGCAATAACAGGTAAAAACAGAATATCAAGAGAATTATAAAGGGATCAAAATCCAACCACTAACAAGAATAAGGAAACAAAAGCAGATTTCACTTTCTTTTCACATCTTGTTGCAGGCGTGCAACCCGATCCCATTTCCTGTATCTTGTGGTAGGCGTGCCACCCGCTCCCATTTCATTTATCTTGTGGTAGGCGTACCACCCGCTCCTATTTCATCATATCTTGTGGTAGGCGTACCACCCGCTCCCATTTCATTATATCTTGTGGTAGGCGTACCACCCGCTCCTATTTCATTATATCTTGTGGTAGGCGTACCACCCGCTCCCATTTTATTATATCTTGTCTTAGGCGTATCACCCACTTCCATTTACAAGCCAACAATAATCACAAGGAATCACCGGCAAGGGAACAATAATATCAAACAAACATCCCGGCAAGGGAACAATGATATCTCAACAATATCTCGGCAAGGGAACAATAATATCAAATAGTAAAAACATCCCGGCAAGGGAACAATGATGATAATAACATGTGAGGCACAATAAACCACAACGGAGTCATAACAATTTATAACACAAGACTCACGGGCATGCTTGACATCGACGTATAGATACTCGTCACCATGCCTATACGTCGTACTCCACAATTAACACGTAGCAAATAGCCACAACTCCTAATCCCTCAAGCTAAGGTTAGACCAAACACTTACCTCGATGCCGCAAACACAATTCACGATTCAACTATAGCTTTACCCCTTGATTCCACCATCAATTCGCTCGTATCTAGTCACAAGTTACTTAACTACATCAATAAACGCTAATTGAATCAACCCCAATGCATGAAAATGAGTTTTCTACAGTTTTACCCAAAAAGTCAAAAAATTACCCCGGGCCCACATGGTCAAAACCCGAGGTTCGAACCAAAACCCGATTACCCATTCCCCCACGAACCCAAATTTATAATTTATTTTGAAATCGGACCTCAAATCGAGGTCCAAATCCCCAATTTTGAAAAACCTAGGTCCTACCCAAAACACCCAATTTCTCCCATGAAAATTATTGATTTTGAGTTGAAATCATGTGAAAAGATGTTAATGATGGAAGAAAACGAGTTAGAAGTCACTTACCAATGTTTTGGAGAAGAAATGTTGTTTGAAAAAACGCCTCTTATGTTTTTGGGGTTTTGAAAAATGACAAATAACTGAAAATCCCGTTTTAATATACCCCTCTCAGACCCCCTGTGCGGACCGCACAAAATCGAGTGCGGCCGCACAGCTCCCGTGTGGACTACAGTGACATGCTTTAGTATTTTGGCAATAACTTTCCCTACAGATGTCCAAATTCCTTGTAGATCAAAAGATATAGGCTTCCAAATTCGGACCAGTGAAATGTTTCTTCACCGCGAATCGCACAAAAACTAGTGCGGCCGCACAGGCCCCTCCGCGGCAGCACTCCATTTAGTACGGACCGCACTGGTTTGTTCAGAGGCCTTCCACTTCTCTGGACCTGCAACAACTATATTTTTAAGCCTAAGACATCCCGGAACCTACCTGAAACTCACCCGAGCCCTCGGAACTCCAAACCAAGTGTGCATACTAACTCATAGACATCATATGGACCTACTCATGCAATCACATCATCAAAATAACATGTAAAATCATGAATTAAACCTCAAAACTCAACATTTTCATCAAGAACTCTCAAAAAGTTCATAACTCTTCAACCGGAAGTCCAACTCACGTCAAATAAACTCCGTTTTTTACCAAATTTCACAGTTATCTTTCAAATACTTTAACAAGTTTGTACCGGGCTCCGGAACCAAAATACGGGCCCGATAACAATGGTTCAAACATTAATTCTTTTCTTTGTTTCTTAGATAATTCAGTAAAACAATTTCTTTCAAAAATTGATTTCTAAGGCTTGGGACCTCGGAATTCATCTCCGGGCATACACCCAAGTCCCATATTTTACTTCGGACCTCCCGGGATCGTCNTGGGCAGAATTTTGGAGTATTGTACTCCAAAACAGTTTGCAACAGTGAAAAGCAAACAGATAAAGGCCCTACACTCAAGTACTCTCTATCTTTATCAACAAATAGCTTAATTTAACACTCAAGCCTTCAAACTAACCAAACTATGGATTGATACAGCAGAAACAAGACTTAAAAGGTAACCGAACTAAGTATTCAAACAAACTAGATTCAAATCAATTTGATTTGTGCAAACTAACATGAAGCGATTGAGATTACAAACTATCATGCGAAACAGAAACTTAACGAGCATTACTAAATTATCACACATGACTAATAAAAACTTAACAAACGACTAACTAAATAAACGATTCAACTAATCTTTTTTTATTTTTTTCATGAAACTAGCATAAAACAGTTAACTATCGACCGGCTAGGTCGGAAAACTGAAAATTCAAACTCAACAAATTCACACAAATTAGTCGACCGGCTAGGCCGAAGAACCAAAAATCCGGACTAATAGACAATAACGAACCACTCGACCGGCTAGGTCGAACAACAAGAATTCCAAATATAACTATACTAACACATAGAACGATCACATTCGAGCACTAATAATCAGTAAAGACTAACAATTGAATGACAAAATTACAAAAGATGAAAACCAAAGCATGGCATACTGGCCGAGAATTAAATAAACTAAAACAAAAGGACGAGATTTGGTATTTACCACTGCTCGAGGCGACGATTCCGACCTTTGAGCACCCTTTTCTTGATGATAGATGACGGTTCGGCCATCCTTGAAATCACAGCCTTGGCCATCATCGTATCACAAAGAAAAGAACGCTTAAGAGTCGGGGAGGGAAACTGGAGGGAGGCGTGGCAGCTTGGTGGTGGTAGCCGGCAGTGGAGGTGGTGGCCGGTGATGGTGAGGTTTTTTTGAGGATTTGAGTTGGATATATGGAGAGAGGGGGAGAAGAGGAGGAGGTGGTGCAATTTTGGTGTAGTTTGGACGACGACGACGAGCGGCAGTGGTGACGGTGCGACTAGTGTTTGATTTTGTTGATTATTTGTGGAGATTTAGGGGATTTGGGTTGTGGATTTGAAATGAAGGGAGTGAGAGGAAGAGATGGTGAGATTTTGGGGTGGTTTGGAGGTGGTCCGCCGCCGCCGGCGATTTCCGGCCGGCGGAGCCACCATGGAGAAGGTGGCGGTGGCGGCATATAAGAGAGGGAGAGAAGAGAAGAGGTCTAGGGTTTGGTTGGGTGTAAATGAGGCAAAAAATCTGATTTTTGGTCTTTTATATTTTAGTTGAGGACAAATTTAGACCATTAGATTAAGATGGAATGAATGGCCATGATGGATTTTTATTTACTTAACCAAAACGACGTAGTTTTCTCTTGAAACTACGTCGTTTTAAATCATCCCAAGCAGCCCCTGTCTTGCACTCTTGGCCACTTTCTCTTTCAAATTTGGACCAATTTCTTCCTTAATCCTACTTATTAAACTAAACTTACACAAACAAATAAATTAATTAAATAACTTATTCAAATGATCAATTAACTAGACTAATTCACTAATTGAATCGTTAGTTAATTCCTAAAATGCGCAAATGAAGATTGGTATTTTTATGATAGAAAATATGCAATTAAAGACACAAAATTGATATTAATAATTAAAATAATAAAACACTAATGAATGTAGGATATGTTAAAATAGTGCAAAATTTTGGTGTTCACAGGGGCAGGGCGGGGCAGGGCGGGTTAATTCTTCCCCTACTAAGGTTTTGCCCTGCCCTGCCCCGCCCCATTTAACTCACTGCCCCATTTAGATCAAACCCTGCCCTGCCCCGTCTAGCCCTACCCTGTCCTGCCCCATTTAGCCTAACAGTTACATTTTTTTATTATCCAAATTTGAATGTTTCTTCTAAATTAATTCCTTTAAACGTCATCTTCAACTTCTCTTGTAATTTTACTTTTATAATGTAACTACTACCACACCATTATTCTCTTTTTCTTACCACCTTTATTCTCAAGACCTTTTTTTTTTTCCGAAAAGGTTCCGTGACTTAGTCAAATATGAATTGAGTACATTTATCAACGGTATTTCTGTTTTCCTACTAGTTAGTATTTAAAAGTATTTGTTTTGAATAAAAAAGATGGTAAGCCATTTGTCTATACTCTACAGTATAACTTCTTTTTAAATATATCTAAATAATTTAGTGTTCTAGCTACCTTAGTCACAAAATACATATAAGTTAAAAAAAAATTTGGCTTTTCGATCCTCTTAGACTTTTAATCTATATAGTTCATTCTCAGCCCGACGCAAAGTATATATTGAATTCATTAAAAAAAAGTATTGGGAGATCGCCGTGAAAAAATAAAGGAACGCCTCTGAGTGGCACTAGGTGTTTTTGGCCCCATGGATCAACTGGCTTACCTTCCAATGGTGTTATGGATTAGGTATATCAGTAATTAATACGACATACTTTCATTCTATGCTCAATAATGTTATCCTACATACTATTTGAAAAAAGACAATGGACGACTTTTATGAATTAATTTATCAAAAAAATAAATTAAACATGACAATCTTTTTCTTCTTCTTGAGACATGCTTTGGTCCTCAATCCTTTTTTCCAGAATTTTGAATGCTCTTGGATAAATCAAACGTAGCTTAAGTTGCCATTGGTGGACATGCTAATTTTTTTATTTAGTAGGCTTTTTCTAGCATTTAGTAGTTATATTTATTTTCTTATACTTCAATTATTATTGCCACCCAAAATTGGATAATTCTGTGAGGCGGGTTTTTTCTAATATTGAATTAGCTAAATACAATTAAAGTCTATCATTTTCAAGAACTTGCAATTTTTATTTATTTTGTAAATCAAATATATTTACGAATATTCTTAGGTCTTTTTTGAAAATTTTGTTCTCATTGACACAAAAAATACGCGCAACACGCGTGTCCAAATACTAGTATTGTCACGACCCGGATTTCCCACCCTCGGGAGTCGCGATGGCGCCTACTAATGTGAGCTAGGCAAGCCAATCCTTAACTACTTATCTCATCATCCAATTATTTCTTTTTAACAATTATAAGGCGATAACATAAAAACAGCGGAACTTTAAATAATTAAGCGGAAGATAACAATTAAAATAGCTGAAATTTGTATCTATTACAACTGCCTAAGCTTTAAATTACCCAAAACCTGGTGTCACAGACGGTCTAGGATTAACTACATACAAAGTCTGAAGAAAAGCAACAATACACTGTTTCGGAATACAAGGAAAATGAAACAGGAAATAGGGATAGAGGGAGACACCAGGGCCTGCGAACGCCTGCAGGTCTACTTTGGATCTCCGGGTGGACTGAAGGAAGCCTCCAAGCTACGGCCCAAGAGCTGCTCCGAGATCTGCACATAGTGCAGAGTGTAGCATCAGCACAACCGACCCCATGTGCTGGTAAGTGTCTAGCCTAACCTCGGCAAAGTAGTGACGAGGCTAGGACCAGACTACCACATAAACCTGTGCAGTTCAAATATATACAGCGGAAAAGAAATACAGAAGTAAACAAGTAAAGATGGGAGGGGGAAACATGCTTCGGGGAATAACAGGTAAAAACAGAATATCAAGAGAATTATAAAGGGATCAAAATCCAAGCACCAACAAGAATAAGGAAACAAAAGCAGATTTCACTTTCTTTTCACATCTTGTTGCAGGCGTGCAACCCGATCCCATTTCTTGTATCTTGTGGCAGACGTGCCACCCGCTCCCATTTCATTTATCTTGTGGTAGGCGTACCACCCGCTCCCATTTCATCATATCTTATGGTAGGCGTACCACCCGCTCTCATTTCATTATATCTTGTGGTAGGCGTACCACCCGCTCCTATTTCATTATATCTTGTGGTAGGCGTACCACCCGCTCCCATTTTATTATATCTTGTGGTAGGCGTACCACCCGCTCCCATTTCATTATATCTTGTAGTAGGCGTATCACCCGCTCCCATTTCATTATATCTTGTGGTAGGCGTACCACCCGCTCCCATTTACAAGCCAACAATAATCACAAGGAATCTCGGCAAGGGAACAATAATATCAAACAAACATCCCGGCAAGGGAACAATGATATCTCAGCAATATCCCGGAAAGGAAACAATAATATCAAACAAACATCCCGGCAAAGGAACAATGATGATAATAACATGTGAGGCACAATAAACCACAACGGAGTCATAACAATTTATAACACAAGACTCACAGGCATGCTTGACACCGACGTATAGATACTCGTCACCATGCCTATACGCCGTGCTCCACAATTAACACGTAGCAAATAGACACGACTCCTAATCCCTCAAGCTATGCTTAGACTAAACACTTACCTCGATGTCGTGAACACAATTCACGATTCAACTATAGCTTTACCCCCTTGATTTCACCACCAATTTGCTCGTATCTAGTCACAAGTTACTTAATTACATCAATAAACGCTAATTGAATCAACCCCAATGCATGAAAACGAGTTTTCTAAAGTTTTACCCAAAAAGTCAAAAAATTGCCACCGGGCCCACCTGGTCAAAACCCAAGGTTCGAACCAAAACCCGATTACCCATTCCCCCACGAACCCAAATATATAATTTGTTTTAAAATCGGACCTCAAATCAAGGTTCAAATCCCCAATTTCGAAAAACCTAGGTCCTACCCAAAACACTCAATTTCCCCCATGAAAATCATTGATTTTGAGTAGAAATCATGTGAAAAGATGTTAATGATTGAAGAAAACGAGTTAGAAGTCACTTACCAATGTTTAGGAGAAGAAAGGTTGTTTGAAAAATCGCCTCTTATATTTTTGGGGTTTTAAAAAATGACAAATAACTGAAAATCCCGTTTTAGTATACCCCTCTCAGACCCCCTGTACGGACCGCACAAAATCGAGTACGGCCGCATAGCTCCCGTGTGGACTGCAGTGACATACTTTAGTATTTTGGCCATACCTTTCTCTACTGATGTCCAAATTATGACTTCTTTACCTTTTTGAAAACTAGACACGAAGGGCTACAACTTTCGTTTTTGAATCATCTCAAAATTCCTTGTAGATCAAAAGATATAGGTTTCTGAAGTCGGACCAGTGAAATGTTTCTTCACCGCGGACCGTACAAAAATTAGTGCGGCCGCACAGGCCCCTCCGCGGCAGCACTCCATTTTGTGCGGACCGCACTGGTTTGTTCAAAGGCCTTCCACTTCTCTGGACCTGCAACAACTATGTTTTTAAGCCTGAGACATCCCGGAACCTACCCGAAACTCACCCGAGCCCTCGGAACTCCAAACCAAGTGTGCATCCTAACTCACAGACATCATATGGACCTACTCGTACGATCACATCATCAAAATAACATATAAAATCATGAATTAAACCTCAAAACTCAACATTTTCATCAAGAACTCTCAAAGTTCATAACTCTTCAACCGAAGTCCAACTCACGTCAAATAAACTCCGTTTTTCACCAAATTTCACAGTAATCTTTCAAATACTATAACAAGTTTGTACCGGGCTCCGAAACCAAAATACAGGCCCGATAACAATGGTTTCAAACATTAATTCTTTTCTTCGTTTCTTAGATAATTCAGTAAAATAATTTCTTTCAAAAATTGATTTCTAAGGCTTGGGACCTCGAATTCATCTCCGTGCATACGCCCAAGTCCCATATTTTACTGCGGACCTCCCGGGATTGTCGGAACACGGATCCGGGTCCGTTTGCTCAAAATTTTGACCAAAGTCAACCATAATTAAATTTTTAACTCTAAAAATTTCTATTTCTCATATTTTCACATAGAAGGCTTTCCGGATATAGGTCCGGACCACGCACGTAAATCAAGGTGGGGTAAAAAGGAGGTTTTTAGGCCTCGGAAAACTGAATTCACTTGCAACACAAAAGGTCATCACAAATATATATATATATATATATATATATATATATATATATATATATATGTGTGTGTGTGTGTGTGTGTGTTTTATTATTATTATTTTCCTCTATTATATGCCAGAGTTTTTCTATCAAGTGCAAATGCATAGTCACTTGAGGATAATTGCCTTTAATAACACAATAACAATAACAACAACTTACTAAAATCTCACGGGTGAGGAGTTTGGGGAAGGTAGTGTGTACGCAGATCTTACCCTTACCTCGATGAAATAAAGAAGTTATTCCGATAGATCCTCGGTTCAAGAATTGCCTTTAATAACACACATTAAAAAAAAAAAATAGATACTTTAACGAGCAATGGACATGGAAAAGTGAGGTTCCAAGTGGAATGCACGACTTATTCTAGGGTTAAGTGGAAGGAAACGATCGTAAAAGGTAAGAATCACTATCCGACTTCCAGGGAGAAATTAATTAATTATACACTTTCTCAATAGCAACAATTATTATTCATTAATCTTAAAAGGCAGTGATACGACTAACAAGGGATTTGGCGGATCGATTATTATATTTCATTTTTAATCGGAGGTTTCGGATTCCAGTATGAGGATAAAGAAAACTAGCTCAAATTAGGAATAATCTTTTTAGGAACTACTCGTAATAACTAACTTGCAAAATAGATCATTATCATAAAGAAATTTGTTGTTCTTCACCTTAATTGTTATGCTTAAATGCCTTTACTTTGACCGGTATCTATCTTAATTCAACCCTTTATTCGAGTAGCTATTTTTTAGGCAAAACGCTTGTCTTTTGTCATTTTCTCCATCTACCTAACTGATCAACAAAACCATCGATTTAGTACTTGAACATTCAATTCCAATTCAAGCGAGATTCAAAAGCATGTGCATCGAGATTTTTCTTCCCTTTGTTATAAAAGTTCTTCCTTTCTAAATTTCGAACTCAAGAGTATAGTATGAAGCTTTCCAAAAACAAATTAAAAGTAAATAAAATGACCCCTGTTTATCCCAACAAGATGCTTAATCACATGAGTTGGCAAGAGGTAACAACCAAATGGGACCATCGAATTAAGCTTGTGTTAAAGTAGCAAGTACTTTTCTTTTCTCAACTGAAGATTGAAGTTTTCGGGTTCAAACCCTAATATGAAATCTTGATAGAAAATACTTTACTCTCCACATGAAAATTTTCTATACGAGCCTGAATTAATCGGGTGTCAAAATAAATAATGAACACCGAATGAAAAACTAAAGAACAATCAGATAGGCAGCATGGATGTACTTCCTCCGTTTTAATTTATTTGAACCTATTAAACTGGCGTAAAATCAGATAGGCAGCATGGAGTTTAAAACTTTTGCATTTGTGTAGTAAAATGATGCACATATATTTTCTGTGGCAATAAATCATTCCATAAAGATAAATTAATTCCAAATATGAAAATGGGTCATTCTTTTGGCACAGACAGAAAAAAATACTTTAATATCAAATGGTCTCCTACCATCCAGGTTTGTTGTCAAGTTCATTATTTTTACATATGTTAGTGTCACCATATATATAATAGACTAAGTTAAAATTGATATTCCATTGCATATTGTGATGACCCCATAGGTCATTTAGAATTTTAAACCTATATTCCGTGTTTCGAAGCCTCCAATAGCATCTTTAAGCCTTTCTCGATTTGCGTGCATTATTCGGGTATTTTTCGGAAGACTTTTATGTTTAAAATATGAAATTTTGCCTTAAAAATCTATTTGGGTTGGCTTCAGTCAATGTTTTGAGCAAACGGATCTGGATCCATATTTTGACAGTTCTGATGGATCCGTATCGTGATTTGGGACTCGGGCGTATGCCCGAAATCGAATTTAGAGGTCCCTAGCTTGAGTTATCACTTTTTGTCAAAATTTGAAATCTTAAAGACTTAATGAATCTAAAGGTTTGACTAATGTTTGACTTTGTTGATACCGGGTCCGTATTTTGGTTCCGGAACTCGGTATAGGTCAATTACTATATCTATGGCTTGACTGTCAAATTTGTTGAAAAACGGAGTTAGTTTGACATGATTCGGGCGTCCGGTTGTTAAAACAACAATTCTAAAGTTTTCTTGGAAATTTTATTTGATTTGGTGTCCGATTCATATTTCTAGGTGTTATTTTGGTGATTTGATCACGCTAACAAGTTCGTATGATATTTTTGGACTTGTGTACATGTTTGGTTTGGAGCACCGAGGGCTCGAGTGAGTTTAGTATAGGCTACGGAGTGAGTTTGGACTTAGAAACAATGCTGGTGTGCTTTAGTTTTGGTGCAGGTCTCTGACCTCGCAATTGCGAGGTCAGTGTTCGCAATTGCGAGGAACCCAGGTTCTTGTCTTAGTCGCAGGTGCGAAGTAAATCTTCGCAATTCTGAAGAGGGGTAGGTCAGCCAAGGTTCCCATTTGCGATCAAATGGGTCGCATTTGCGGAAGTTCATAGTTCGTATTTGCGAACATTTCTTCGCAATGCGATGATAGCAGAGGTGAGAAGGCTTCGCAATTGCGAGGGTTACACCAATTGCGAACCCCATGTCGTAATTGCGATATCTGCGCCTGGACAAAAGCTGAGTTAGACGGGATTTCTCTCATTCTTTAAAATTTTCAACCTTAGAAACCCTAGAGGCGATTTTCCCAAGAGCTCTTCATCCCCGATTCATTGGTAAGTGATTCTAACCTATTTTCTTTCACTTTCCATTATATTTCATAAGATTTCAACCAAAATCTAGGATTTTCATGGTGGAAATTGGGGGTTTGGGTAGAATTAGGAATTTTTGTTAAATTGGACTTTAGACCTCAAATTGAGGTCGGATTTCGAAATAAATTACATAACCGGGCTCGGTGGTGAATGGGTAATCGAATTTTGGTCCGAATTTTGGGTTTGGGCCAAGTGGGCGCGGGAGTTGACTTTTTCAATAATGACCTAAATTGAACCTTTTCATTTGTGGATAGTGCCTAAGGCTTATTTTGAATCGTTTGGTTGATAATTTGCTATATTTGGTTGGTTCGGAGGCTTGTTTGAAAGGCAAAGCCGTGGTTGAGCCTTGAGTTGATCTTTGGAGCGAGGTAAGTGTCGTGGTTAACCTTTACTTGAGGGATTAGGACTTGTTTGACTTGCTACTTGTTTAAATGTTGGGTACAACGTATATGTGAGGTGACGAGTACTTATGCGTTGTGGTTGGGTTAAAGCATGTGGGTGGGACTTTTTCTTGTGTTTTATTGCTTTCTTTGATCATGATATCCATGCTTAGACTAGTTAATTACTAAATTGATTGTTCTTTCTGCATTTATGAGCTATCTTTGATAATTGAGTATTGTTTCCGAAGTTGAGGTTGGTGTTGTGGAACCATTGTTGACGTAAGGTCTGTTCTTGCTTATTAAATTTCCCTATTGTTATATGTTCATTGTTACATGGTAAGGGGGAGTGTCAATGCACGAGGGTGATGTTGTGTCGTATTTGAGTGTTAATGCACGACGGGTGATGTTGTTTCGTAATTGAGAGTTAATACACGAAGGGTGATGTCGTGCCGTATCTATTGATTCATGATGAAATTGAGAGTAAAACCACGAAGGGTAATATCGTGCCGCATTTATCATTTTATGGTGAGATTGAGAGTAAAAGCATGAAGGGTGATGTCGTGCCTTTATTTATGTTTCATGGTGAGGTTGAGAGTGAAAGCACGAAGGGTGATGCCGTGAAAGTTTTACTCACTATGTATATCTACTTCATTGGCTGAAGATTTGTTGATTGTTCCATTTATCATTCCCTGATGTAGTTACCGTATCTTGCACCCCTTCACATGCCCCCTCCCAATAATACATGTTAATTCTTTATTTGTTGCTATGTTGTATTATATTATTATCTGTACAGGTTTAATTACGTGGGTGTCCAGTCATATTCTCATCACTACCTCGTCAAGGTTAGACTCGACACTTCCATTGGGTCGGTTGTACTCATACCACACATTACACTTCCTGTGCAGATTTTGGTACTAGTCCTAGCTGCTAGTGAGGCGTATCAGTTCGGATTAGCATTTGGAGACTCGAGGTATATCTTCTGGCGTCCGCAGACCTTGAAATCCCCTTCCACTTTTCCCCAATTTACTGTTTTTTTCATTCGAGATAGTTGTACTTATTTCAAATCCTGTTTGTAGAAACTCTAGAAGCTCGTGAACTTGTGACTCCAGATCCGCACTGTACTTAGATATTATTGATTTTTATGTCATTTCGCATTCCGTATTGGTTTCATTTCGGTTTAATTGGTTTTACTTGTTTAAATTGATTAAAATTGGCTTAAAGATCCTCTAACGTTGTCTTGCCTAGCAAGTGAAATGTTAGGCGCCATCACGGTCCCGAAGGTGGGAATTTCGGGTAGTGACAAGTTGGTATCAGAGCACTATGTTGCCTAGGTCTCACGAGTCACGAGCAGGCTTAGCAGAGTCTAGAGGATCGATACGGAGACATATGTACTTGTCTTCCAGAGGCTATGAAGTTTAGGAACAAGTTTTACTTCTATTCTTCTCTATCGTTCGATTTTATTCTTTCATTGATTATTGAACTCTTCTACTCTTGTTCTCTCGCAGATTGCGAGAACACATACTGCATCTTCAGCTGAACAGCAGCGGGAGCCCCCAGTGACAGCTCCTACCAGGGGTAGAGGATAAGGCCGAGGTCACACTAGAGGCCGAGGCAGGGGCAAGGGCAGAGCTCAGCCTAGAGCTCGAACAGCAGCACCAGCGGTGGAGCCTCAAGTGGATTTTAATGAGGAGGTTCCACCTCTAACTGTACCTGTTAGACCAGCTCAGGTCCCAGAGGGGTTCATCGCCACCCCAGTGCTTCAGGACGACCTAGTCTGTTTGGTGGGCCTTATGGAGAGCATTGCCCGGTCGGTACATTTCCTACGGCACCGGCCATCTCTTAGGCTAGGGGAGGAGCACAGACTCCTGCTACTCACACTCGGGAGCAGATGGCTCCCCAGTATTAGACTCCAGCAGCCCGGCCAGTTGGGGTAGTTCAGCTGGTTGTTGCGGCATAGGCCGGTGATGGATCTTCCATGTCTTCTAAGGGTTTATTGAGATTGGACAAGTTCACAAAGCTCTTCCCAGTTCAGTTCAGTGGTGCACCTTCTGAGGACCCACAGGATTATCTTGACCACTACCATGAGGTGCTGCGGAACATGGGGATAGTTGAGACCAATGGGGTCGATTTTGCTGTGTTTCAGATGATGGGTTCCGCCAAGAGGTGGTGGAAGGATTTTGTACCGACCAGACCAGCTGGGTCGCCTACTCTTACTTGGGACCAGTTCTCTCAGCTATTTTTAGAGAATTTCCTCCACATCACACTGAGAGAGGATTACTGCTGGCAGTTTGAGTGTCTCCAACAGGGAAGTATGACTGCTACTCAGTACGAGACCTGTTTTGTGGATCTAGCCCGTCTTGTTATTCTTCTGCTTCTTACCAAGAGAGAGAGGGTAAGGAGGTTTATTGAGGGACTTGAGATTTCTTTTCAGATGGCTACTAAGGTCGCCAGGCGGATCGAGATGGTTCTTGCACAAGAGAGAGGGCAGGGGTATAATAAGAGGCTTCGTCATTTCGGTGGGTTCATCGGTGCCTCATCTGGAGGCAGGGGTACTTTTGGTAGAGGGCATCCTCCCAGGCCGTTTCATTCAACGCTCCAGGCATCCCATAGTGCTTCAGGTGGCCAGGGCCTCATATGTCTCATTCCGTCCAGCTAGCCTACAGTGCACCACCAGCTCCTATTAATGCGCCTCCGCTCCAGAGCTTTCCGGGTGGTTACTCAGGTCGACATGGTTAGTTTCAGGGTCATCAGTCACAGCAGTCGAGGTCCTGTTATACTTGTGGTGATCCGAGGCACATTGCTACATTTTGCCCTTGGGCACCAGGCAGCTCATAGCATCAGGATTCCCGTGCCATGGTCCCGGCACCGGGTGCTTCACCGCCCACTCAGCCAGCTAGAGGTAGGGGTCAGGCAGCTAGAGGTGGAGGTCAGGCCGCTAGGGGTGGAGGCTAGCCAGCTAGGGCCTATCCTAGAGATGTAGTTCAATGTGGTGGGACCCAGCCTGATGTTATGCTTTCCCAGCCAGGCCGGAGGCTGAGTCATCTGATGCTGTTATCATAGGTATTATTCCAGTTTTCCATAGAGATGCTTCAGTTCTATTTGATGTGGGCTCTACTTATTCCTACGTGTCATCCTATTTTGCTTCATATCTGGTTGTGCCTCGTGATTCTTGAGTGCTCTTGTATATGTGTCCACACCTGTGGCAGATTCTATTGTTGTAAATCGTGTCTATCGTTCGTGTGTGGTTACTATTAGGAGTCTTGAGACTAGCGTAGATCTTCTACTTCTCGATATGGTAGATTTTGATGTTATCTTGGGTATGGATTGGCTATCACTTTATCATGCTATATTGGATTGTCACGCCAAAATGGTGACCTTAGCCTTGCCGGGGTTGCCTCGATTAGAGTGGAGAGGGTCTTCGGGCCATTCTACCAGTAGTGTTATCTCTTATGTGAAAGCTCGGCATATGATCGAGAACGGATATCTAGCTTATTTGGCTTGTGCCTGCGATTCCAGTCCAGAGGTTCCTTTCATGGATTCAGTACCAGTTGTTCGTGAGTTTCCAGAGGTGTTTCCTGCAGACCTGCTGGGGATGCCATCCGACAGGGATATTGAATTCTGTATTGATTTGGCTCCGGGCACTCAACCCATTTCTATTCCGCCATACCGTATGGCCCTGCCAGATTTGAAAGAATTGAAGGAGCAGTTGCAAGATTTACTTGATAAGGGCTTCATTAGACCTAGTGTCTCGCCCTAGGGTGCGCCTGTGTTGTTTGTGAAGAAGAAAGATGGATTGATGAGGATGTGCATAGATTACCGGCAATTGAACAAAGTCACCATCAAGAACAAGTATCCATTGCCGAGGATTGATGAATTATTTGATTAATTCAGGGTGACAAGGTGTTTTCAAAGATTGATTTGAGGTCTGGCTACTATCAGTTAAGGATTAGGGCATCCGATGTCCCTAATACAACTTTTCGAACTCGGTATGGGCATTATGACTTTCTAGTGATTTCATTTGGGCTGACAAATGCCCCAGCAACATTTAAGGATTTGATGAACCGGGTGTTCAAGCCCTATTTGGATTCCTTTGTGATTGTGTTTATTGATGATATCTTGATCTACTCCCGCAATCGGGAGGAGCACGAGCAGCATCTTCAGATCGTACTTCAGACTCTTAGAGATAGCCAGTTATATGCCAAGTTTTCAAAGTGCGAGTTTTGGTTGGAATCAGTCGCCTTCTTGGGACACGTCGTATCGGCAGAGGGCATTCAGGTGGATCCTAAGAAGATTGAGGCAGTTCAGAACTGGACTAGACCCACTTCAGCTATGAAGATCCGGAGTTTCTTGGGTTTGGCGGGTTATTACAGTTGGTTCGTGGAGGGGTTTTCATCTATAGCAGCCCCATTGACCAGGTTGACCCAGAAGGGTGCCCCATCAGACGAGTGTAAGGCAAACTTTCAGAAGCTCAAGACTGCTTTAACTTCGGCACCATTGTTGGTGTTGCCCGTAGGTTTAGGATCTCACACGGTATATTGTGATGCATCTCGTATTAGGCTTGGTACAGTATTGATGCAAGATGGCAGAGTGATTGCATATGCGTCGCGGCAGTTGAAGGTTCATGAAAAGAATTACCCTGTTCATGACTTAGAGTTTGCAGCCATTGTTCGTGTGCTGAATATTTGGAGGCACTATCTTTACGGTGTGTTGTGCGAGGTATTCACGGATCATCGGAGCTTGCAGTATTTGTTCAAACAAAAGGATCTCAATTAGAGGCAGAGGAAGTGGTTGGAGTTGTTGAAAGACTATGATATCACCATTTTATATCATCCCGGGAAGGCCAATGTGGTGGCCGATGCCTTTAATAGAAAGGCAGTGAATATGGGTAGCCTTGCGTACATTCCAGTCGGTGAGAGACCCCTTGCATCAGATGTTAAGGCCTTGGCCAATCAGTTTATGAGATTGGATGTTTCAGAGCCCAGTCGTGTTCTAGCTTGCACAGTCGCTCGGTCTTCCTTGTTTGAGCGTATCAGGGAGCATCAATATGATGACCCTCATTTGCTTGTCCTTAGGGACACAGTATGGCACGGTGGTTCAAAGCAGGTTACTGTACGAGATGACGGAGTTTTGAGGATGCAGGGTCATATTTGTGTGCCTAATGCGGATGGACTTCGTGATTGATTTTTGAGGAGGCCCACAGTCCCGATATTCTATTCATCCAAGTGACGCCAAGATATATATGGACTTGCGGCAGCATTATTAGTGGAGTAGATGAATAAGGATATAGTTGCGTATGTAGCTCAGTGTCTAAATTATCAGCAAGTAATGTATGAGCATCAGAGACCTGGTGGTTTCCTTTAGAAGTTAGAGATTCCTGAGTGGAAGTGGGAGCGTATCACTTTGGATTTTGTTGTTAGACTCCCACAAACTCAGAGGAAGTTCGATGCAGTATGGGTTATTGTGGACAGGCTGACCAAGTCAGCGCATTTCATTCCTGTGGTAGTTACCTATTTTTTAGAGCAGTTGGATGGGATTTACATCCGCGAGATCGTTCGTCTTCACGGTGTGCCCGTGTCTATCATTTATGATCGAGGTACGCAGTTCACCTCGCACTTCTGGAGGGCAGTACAGCGTGAGTTGGGCACACAAGTTGAGTTGAGCACAACATTTCATCTTCAGACAGACGGACAGTCCGAGCGCACTATTCAGATATTGGAGGATATGCTCCGCGCTTGTGTTACAGATTTCGGGGGTTCTTGGGATCAGTTCTTGCCACTTACGGAGTTTGCCTACAACAACAGCCACCAGTCGAGAATTCAGATGGCTCCCTAAGAGGCATTATACGGGAGGAAGTGCCGATCGCCAATTGGATGGTTCGAGTCGGGGGAGGCTCGATTGTTAGGGACAGATTTGGTACAGGATGCCTTGGATAAGGTCAAGATTATTCAGGATCGACTTTTCACAGCTCAGTCTAGGCAGAAGAGTTATGCCGACTGTAGAGTTCGTGATGTTGCATTCATGGTCGGAGAGAGGATATTGCTTCGGGTATCACCCATGAAGGGTGTGATAAGGTTCGAAAAGGAGGGCAAGTTGAGCCCTCGGTATATAGGACCTTTTGAGATTCTTCTTGGAGTGGGTGAGGTGGCTTACAAGCTCACATTGCCACCTAGTTTATCAGCAGTTCATCCGGTGTTCCATGTGTCCATGCTCCGGAAGTATCACGGTGATCCGTCCCATGTGTTAGATTTCAGCTCAGCCCAGTTACACAAGGACTTGACTTATGAGGACAAGCCGGTGGCTATCCTTGCCTGGAAGGTTCGTCAGTTGAGGTCAAAGAGTTATCCTTCAGTTCGAGTGCAGTGGAGAGGTTATCCCGTTGAGGCAGCTACTTAGGAGTCCAAGTCGGACATGCGGAGAAGATATCCATACCTTTTTACCAGTCCAGGTACTTTTCTGTGTCCGTTCGAGGACGAACGGTTGTTTTAGAGGTGGAGAATGTGATGACCTGATAGGTCATCTAGAATTTTAAACCTAAATTATGTATTTCAAAGCCTCCAATAGCTTTTTTATGCCTTCCTCGATTTGCGTGCATAGTCCTGGAATTTTTCGGAAGGCTTTTATATTAAAATTGATAAAATATGAAATTATACCTTAAAAATCTATTTGGGTTGTCTTCGATCAACGTTTTGAGCAAACAGATCCGGATCCATATTTTGACGGTCCCGGTGGGTCTATATCGTGATTTGGGATTTGGGCGTATGCCCGAAATCGATTTCGGAGGTCCTTTGCTCGAGTTATCACTTTTTATCTAACTTTAAAAGTTTAAAGGCTTAATGAATCTAAAGGTTTGACCAATGTTTGACTTTGTCGATACCGGGTCCGTATTTTGGTTCCGGAACTAGGTATAGGTCCATTACTATATTTATGACTTGTCTGTCAAATTCAATAAAAACGGAGTTACTTTGACGTGATTCGGATGTTCGGTTGTTAAAATAGCAATTCTAAAGTTTTCTTGGAAATTTCATTTGATTTGGTATCCGATTCATAGTTCTAGGTATTATTTTGGCAATTTGATCACACGAGCAAGTTCGTATGATATTTTTGGACTTGTGTGCATATTTGGTTTGGAGCCTCGAGGGCTTGGGTGAGTTTCAGATAGGCTACAGAGTGAGTTTGGACTTAGAAACAATGTTGGTGTGCTTTAGTTCTGGTGCAGGTCTCTAACCTCGCAATTGCGAGGTCAGTGTTCGCAATTGTGAAGAACCCGATTCCTGTCTTGGTCACAATTGCAAAGTAAATCTTCGCAATTGCGAAGAGGGGTGGGTCAGCCAAGGTTCACATTTGCGATCAAATGTGTCGCAATTGCGGAAGTCCATAGTTCGTATTTGCGAACATTTCATCGCAAATGCGATTATAGCAGAGATTCGAAGGCAATTGCGAAGGCTTTTTCGCATTTGCAATTGCGAACCCCAGGTTGCAATTGTGACATCTTCGCCTGGACAAAAGCTGAGTTAGATGGGATTTCTCTCATTCTTTGAAATTTACAAACTTAGAAACCCTAGAGGCGATTTTCCCAAGAGCTCTTCTTCCCCGGTTCATTGGTAATAGATTCTAACCTACTTTCTTTCACTTTTCCATTACATTTCATAAGATTTTAACCAAAATCTAGGATTTTTCATGGTGGAAATTGGGGGTTTGGGTAGAATTAGGGATTTTTGTAAAATTGGAATTTAAACATCAAATTGAGGTTGGATTTCAAAACAAATTACATAATCGGGCTCGGGGGTGAATGGGTAATCGGGTTTTGGTCAGAATTTTGGATTTGGGCTAAGCGGGCTCGGGAGTTGACTTTTGTTAATTTTTTCAATAATGACCTAAATTGAACCTTTTTATTTGTGGGTAGTTCCTAAGGCTTATTTTGAATCGTTTGGTTGATAATTTGCTAGATTTTGTTCGTTCAGAGGCTTGTTTTGAAGGCAAAGCCGTGGTTGAGCCTTGATTTGATCTTTGGAGCGAGGTAAGTGTCGCGGTTAACCTTGACTTGAGGGATTAGGACTTGTTTTCCTACTTGCTACTTGTTTAAATGTTGAGTACAACGTTTATGTGAGGTAACGAGTACTTATACGTTGTGGTCGGGTTAAAGCATGAGGGTGGGACTTGTTTCTTGTGATTTATTGCTTTCATTGATCGTGATATCCATGCTTAGACTAGTAAATTACTAAATTGATCGTTCTTTCCGTATTTATGAGCTACCTATGATAATTGAGTATTATTTCCGAAGTTGAGGTTGGTGTTGTGGAACCATTATTGACGTAAGGTCTGTTCTTGCTTATTCTGTCTTCCTATTGTTATATGTTCATTGTTACATGGTAAGGGGAGTGTTAATGCATGAAGGGTGATGTCGTGTCGTATTTGAGTGTTAATGCACAAATGGTGATGCTGTGCCGTAATTGAGAGTTAATGCACGAAGGGTGACGACGTGCCGTATCTATTGATTCATGATGAAATTGAGAGTAAAAGCACGAAGGGTGATGTCAATCACGAAGGGTGATGTCATGCCGTATTTATCATTTTATGGTGAGATTAAGAGTAAAAGCACGAAGGGTAATGCCATGCCTTTAATTTTGTTTCATGGTGAGGTTGAAAGTGAAAGCACGAAGGGTGATGCCATGCACTTTTTACTCATTACGTATATCTGCTTCATTGGTTGAAATTGTTCTTTTTATCATTCCTGTTGTAGTTACCGTATCTTGCACCCCTTTCGCATGCCCCCTCCCACTAGTACATGTTAATTCTTTATTTGTTGTTATGCTGTACGTATATTGTTATCTGTACAGGTTTAATTACGTGGGTATCCTGTCATAGCCTCATCACTATCTCATCGAGGTTAGGCTCAACACTTACGGAGTACATTAGGTCGATTGTACTCATACTACACTCTGCACTTCTTGTGCAGATTTTGGTACGGGTCCCAGCTGTCAGTGAGGCGTATCAGCTTGGATTAGCATTTGGAGACTCGAGGCTGATTTGTTGGCTTCCGCAAACCTTGAAGTCCCCTTCCACTTTTCCCCTATTTACTGTTCTTTTCATTCGAGACAGTTGTAATTATTTCAAACCTTGTTTGTAAAAACTCTAGAAGCTCGTGAACTTGTGACTCCAGATTTGGGTTGTACTTAGATATTATTGACTTTTATGTCATTCCAGTATTGGTTTCATTTCGGTTTAATTGGTTTTGCTTGTTTAAATTGATTAAAATTGGCTTAAAGATCCTTTAACGTTGGCTTGCCTGGCAAGTGAATTGTTAGGTGTCCTCACGGTCCCAAAGGTGGGAATTTCGGGTCATGACACATATAGATTGATTTTGAAAAAAAATATACCCGTCATGCTACTGAAAAACTTAAATCCGCCGAATAGCTTATGTAATAGTACACAAATAGTATATAAAAAAATTTTGACAATAACGTCACACATGCAAAAATTATAGTATTAGTCAATGTGCTTCTAGGTATGTGTTTATCCCCGAAATTAACTTTCGTCTTCCGATACTAAAGAATATCCTTTTAAATTTGTGTAAAAATAATTTTCAGTATGTTTATATTTTGCAATTATAATAAATAAAGCATAGGGATAATAAATATTGGACTATATTTATAATAATATATTTTCTTACACGAATAACTATATGTTGCACTATCAAGAGAGATATCAATATCAACATGAAGAGTTCTGGTTATGGCAGAATAACTAAAGCATTAGAAGGAAATATACACACATAAAAATTATCTACAAAGAAGTGTTCGGTAAGATACCATCACATTAGATACTTTTAAACTACAATACATAATTATCTAATTAACATGATTAAATTGATATTTTGTGTAAGTTCTGATGATGTCCTTTCATTTTGAATTCACTTATTATGCTAATGTGATAATATTTTTCGGCATTTAGATGATTGTTGCATTATTATATATATAAAAAATTCATTAATTAATTTTTCTTCTTTCATATAAATAAATATTTAAATCATCATGTGTCATTATTAACGTGCAATATGTGCAAATATATATATATATATATATATATATATATATATATATATATATATATATATATATATATATATATATATATATATATATATATATATATATCAATTATGTGTAATTATAATCATTTCCTCTATTCTATGCCAGAGTTTTTCATTCAAGTGCAAATACATAGTCACTTGAGGATAATTGCCATTAATAAACACATTAAAATGCAGAAACTTTAGCGAGCAATGGTGAATGGACATGGAAAAGTGAAACCCCAAGTGAAATGCATGACTTATTCTAAGGGTTTAGTGGATCGCAAAAGGTAGGAAGCACTAAAGACTTTTTCCGACTTCCAGGGAGAAATTAATTTAATTATACACTTTTTCAATAGCAACAATTATTCACTAACTAGTAAACTTGCGCGATTATCAAAGACAATAGTTTAAAAAAAAATTTATATTTTCAGTCGCGATAGAAAAATTAATACTTATCTTGTATGTGTATATGAAATTAATTTATATATAGTTGAAATCACAAAATCACAAACATGATTTTTCTCTTAGAATAAGAGCTTAGATGAACCTCATTTTATCAATTTTTTTTTAATTAAAGGAAAAGGAAAAAGAGATAGTTGGAAAACTTTTCACACACATGTATATATACACACATAAATTACGTGTCTTGTGTATATGCATGATTCTCTTAGTCAAATTATATATTGGAAATACATGTTTATAAGCACCTGAGAGTTTTGTTTATTAGATAGTAAAACTTTTTAAATTATAGAATTTTCTTCTAGTCAAATAAATGAAACAATAAAATGAAAAGAAAAGATCATGAAAAATTAAAAATTAAGGAAACTACAAACAGAAAGAGAAAAAAAAATGACAACGCAAGTTGCTCTCTCTGTCCATATCATTTCTTATTTCTTTTCTACCAAGTAGTATTATTTTTCCTTGTATGACTTTTTCATTATTCTTCTTTTCTTGCCTTTTCAATTGTTTTTCCTTTCAATTCTTAGTGCCTTAAAATAGCTCAATTTTCAAATCACATTACTTCCCCTCTCCACAAATTTTAATACCATCTCTCTCGTACCTTTCTCTCTTCGTGTGCGAATTCTGATACTTCCTTTTTCATCTTTCAGAAAGATTTTGATTTCCTGCATACTTTGTTCGTTGTTACATGTAATATTTCATTTATAATTTTATATCTGCCTTGTAAGTGCCGGTTCTTTTCATTTTCCCTATTGCAAGCACAAACCAAAAATACAATCATGCCAAGTTATTATATGTTGAAAAGTTTTAATTCTGAGATCATTAAGCTATTTGAGTAAATTAGATTACCTTGGATCGTGAGGAACTCCCGACAATTCCAAGCTCGTGTTAGTTCCTTCTTTCACAAAAATTAACGGGATAAACCACAATAAACGGGATAAATAATCATTCCTTGATTAACACTATGGTTGATGGTCTTGATATATTGTAAAAGTCAGAAACTTTTCTATTGGAGCATGAGTGTTCCTTGAAATTAATCTTTGCAGAAGCCAGCCAACTATACGCCTCACTATTGAAACTCAATGCAGTAATACAAGCACAAGCAGTTCGGCCACAATAAAATAATTAAACGAAATATATTTTTATGCTGAACATATCAAATCAATGATTTATGAAAATAAGGTAAAAGAAGAAAAAAATTTGAGAAATAATCCATGACTTTGTGATCAAAATCTTCATCATATTTTGCTCTTCTTTTGGACTTGATTGGATCACTAGTAGAAAGTAAAAATAGTCGGAGTATGTAAATATGCAATTTAATGGGAAACATTAATTATTTGGAGGTTATAGAGTTGAAAAGTCACAACCCTAATGATGAGGTGTGAGTTATGGATGTTGACTTTTCAAAATTAGAGAAATATTTTACATTCCTAATTAATTGCAATGGTTGGTTTGAATTGAATAAGTTAGAACGGTTAAATTGAATTGAATGAAAAGTTGTGACTTTTGGATTTCTAACCAAAAGAATTAAATTGAATAGAACGAGAAAAATGAGAGAAAGGCCAAAAAAAAAAAAGGAGAAAAAAGATAAATGGAAATCCTAATCTTATAGAGGTGCCACATCATCTTTTCTATTCCCAACCTTACTTTTATATATATATATATATATATATCTTAAAAGGCAGTGATACGACTAACAAGGTATTTGGCGGATCGATTATTATATTTCATTTTCAATCGGAGGTTTCGAATTCTAGTATTGTGATGATCCAAAAGGTCATCTTATATTTTAGAACTCGATTCTGTATTCCGAGACCTTTAAAATCTCATTTTTACCCTCTTCGATTTGTGTGCACAGTCCGGGCGTATTTCCGGAAAGCTTTTATGTTAAAAGTTGATGAAAATGATAATTTTTGCCTTTAAAAGTTGATTTAGTTGACTTCGGTCAACGTTTTGAGTAGACGAATTCGGACTCATGTTTCGACAGTCCTGGTGGGTCCGTACCAAAATATGGGACCTAAGCGTATACCCGAAATCGGATTCCGAGGTCCCTAACTCGAGAAATGAATTTTTGATGAAAATTAAAAGTCTTAAAATTAAATGATTTTAAGAATTTGGTTAATGTTCGATCTCATTGGTATTGGGTCCGCATTTTGGTTCCGGAATCCGGTACAGGTTCATTATGATATTTAAGACTTGTCTGTAAAATTTGGTGAGAAACGGAGTTGGTTTGACGTGATTCGGACGTCCGGTTGTGAAGTTAGAAGTTTTAAAACTTTCTTGAAAATTTCATTCAATTTGGTGCTAAATTCGTAGTTCTAGGTTTTAATTTGGCGATTTGATCGCGCGTGCAAGTTCGTATGATGTTTTAAGACTTGTGTGCATGTTTGGTTTGGAGCCCCGAGGGCTCAGGTGAATTTCGGATAGGCCACGAAGTGAAAATTTAACTTAGAGCATTGCTGGTTCTGCAGCTTCTGTGACTGGTGTCTGATCTCGCATTTGCGAGATCAATGTTCGCATTTGCGAACATTCCCCATGCTGACAGGCCCGCAATTGGGAGCAAATTCTTTGCATTTGTGAAGTGTACCTGGGCCAGCACTAGTTCGCATTTGCGATCAGGAGGTTGCATTTGCGGGGAGCCAGTGTTCGCATTTGCGGACAAATCTTCACAATTGCGAAGTGGAAGCTAGGCAACAGTGATCGCAAATGCGATCAATTGGTCGCATTTGCGGAGGGATCAGAGTTCGCATTTGCGAACTATTTGTCGTAAATGCGATGAAGACAAGAATGTGAAACCTTCGCATTTGTGATATGTTATTCGCATTTGCGGTGCTCGCATTTGCGAACCCTAGGTCGCAAATGCGACACTTGCAACTGATCAAAACTTAAGTTAGACGGAATTTTCTCCCATTCTCCACATTTTCAAATCCTAGAACCCTAGAGGCGATTCTCCCAAGACCAATTCTTCCCCAAAACTTTGGTAAGTGATCCTAACCCACTTTCTTTCAATGTCCGTCACATTTCATGAATTTCCAACCAAAAATCTAGGATTTCCATAGTAGAAATTGGGGGTTTGGGTAGAATTAGAAATTTTTAGGAAAATGGGATTTAGACCTCAATTTGGGGTCGGATTTCAAAACTATTTACATATTCGGGCTCGGGGTGAATGGGTGAATGGATTTGGTCCGAACCTCGAGTTTTGACCAAGCAGGCCCGGGGTCGGTTGGGAAATCTAAATTTATGTGTTATAATTTATTTCCTTAGCAATAATTGATGCTATTGAGTTAATTGTGACTAGATACGAGTGGTTTGGAGGTGGATACTAGAGGGAAAGTGGTAATTAAGCATTGAGTGGCCCGCGGAGCGGGGTAAGTGTTGTGTCTATTTTTGACTCGAGGGATTAGGAACCCTTGACTTATTTTCTATATGAAATCCATGTGAGCATTGTATAGGTGAGGTGACGAGTACCTATGCTCCGCCAATTTATATGTTTTGCCTGTTTTCTTCCCGTTCTTATTATATTGTCTTTTCCTGCCTTAACTGCTACATGCTTTACTTGTAATTCCTTACCTAATTGCTACTTGCTAGACATGATATCTTTTGTTGGAAGTGTTAGTTCTTTCGTAGATTCATTTTCTCCTATTATTGTTTGAGCTGGTTATTGATACTTTCAAGGCATATTATGGATTGGTCTCGCTGAGTAGTATTACTTGTGTAAAGTCTCGTAGTGTATAGTCTTTCTAAATGCTTTGGTTTGAAGTTGAACCTTGTGAAGAGTTATGTGATTTGAATTATATAATTTCTGTATTTGCTGAGTAAATGATATTGATATGTTGGGATCGGGTTGCACGCCGTAACAGGTGTAATAAGGGGGATTATGGTGAGATAAAGGTGAACTGTGATTGTGATTATTGTGATACGATGGGATCGGGTTGCGCGCCGCAACATGTGTAATAAAGGTGGATTGTGTTGAGATAAGGGTGAACTGTGATTGTGATTGTGATTATTCTGATATGGTGGGATCGGGTTGCACGCCGCAACAATCTTTATGCTTATGCTTTTCTTTGACTGTGTTAACTGAACGGTAGTCTTAAGATGTACTTAAGGATTGGTTATAGCTGGGTACTGATGATATGTTTCGAGAACTGTATTCATTCCTTGCAAGTTACTGCTTTATTTTATCCTATTCTTCTTTCTGCTTTTATTATACACTGTATACAGGTTATATTGTAAATGTCCCGCCATAGCCTCGTCACTACCTCGTCGAGGTTAGGCTCGGCAGTTATCAGTACACGGGGTCGGTTGTACTGATACTGCACTCTGGTCCTTCTGTGCAGAATTTGGAGCAGGTAGTGGCTGATCGAGAGGTTGGTTACAGATTTTACAACTAGGAGACCCAAGGTAGTCCTGTTGGCGTCCGCAGGCCCTGGCGTCCCCTTCTATGCTCATGCATTTACTGTTTTTATTTCCCTTCATAAACAATTGTATCTTCTTTCGAACAGATGTTTGTAGTAAATCTTAGTGCGTTCGTGGATTGTGGCGCCGAATTTTGGGGAGTAATAGTAGTAGTATTGGTAATAGTATATAAACAAAGATACTATTTACTTACTTCCGCATTTATTTTTACTGGTTTTAGCTTGTTTATTGTTAATCACTGAAACGTAAAAGATTTAGCTAGTTAAACCTCTAACATTGGCTTGCCTAGTAAGTGTGATGTTAGGCGCCATCACGGTCCCGATGGTAGGGATTCCGAGTCATGACAAGTATGAAGATAAAGGAAACTAGCTTAAATTAGGAATAATCTTCTTAGGAACTACTCGTAATAACTAACTTGCAAAATAGATCTTTATCATAAAGAAATTTGTTGTTCCTTACCCCGCTTCACCTTAATTGTTATGCTTAATGCCTTTAGTTTGGTCGGTATTTATCTTAATTCAACCTTTTTCGAGTAGTTATTTCTTAGGCAATTTGCTAGTCTTTTGTCATTGTCTCCTTCTATATACCTAAGTGATCGACAAAACCATCGATTTGGTACTTGAACATTCAATCCAAATTTAATTGAAAATTCAAAAACCTCTTGATTAAGTGCTTCGAGATTATTATTTTTCCTTTCTTACAAAAAATTCTTCATTTCTAAAGCTCGAACTCAAGAGTTATGAAGCTTTCCGAAAACCCATTAAAAGTAAGTAAGAAGATGGAAAAAATGACACTGTGTAGCCGCTGTAAAAATAATAGCCGAAATAATGTATATAATTTATATATATCTTTTGTATATATATACATTCTATACGTTATATACAAAAATTATTCAAATTTTATACACTTTTTCGGCTACCAAATATAAATAATTTCTGGCACGAACTAAAAGTGATAATACCCCTAAAAAGATGCTTACTCACTCCCTTGCACATTAGTTGGTAAGAGGTAACAATCAAATGGGACCATCAAATTAAGAGTCCGTTTGGATGAGCTTATTTTAAGTAATTTTTTTAATTAAAATAGCTTTTTATGAATTCTAGCTTTTGACTTTTGACTTATTTTTGTCATTTTAACTTAAAAATAAGTGCTTAAAAGCACTTTTTTACTCTATTCAAACACTACGAAATGACTTAAAAGTTAGTTTGGCTTAAAATCACTTAAAATAAGTCAATCAAAACGGGCACTAAGCTTGTGATGAAATGGTAAGTACTTTTTCTTTTTCAATTGAAGATCTCGTGTTCCAACAGGGGCGGAGCTAGAGTACCTGGAACAAGTTCGGCCGAACCCACTAGCTTTGGTTCAAACTTTATATTTATCTTGTAAAAATTATTAATTTCGTACAAATTATTAATTTAGAACTCAGTAATTTAAAATGATTAAAATTCCGAACTTATAAACTTAGTGGGCGTTTGGACATAAAAATTGTAAAATTTCGGAAAAAAGTGAATTTTTTTTAAAAGTGAAAATGGTATTTGAAAATTAGAGTTGTGTTTGGACGTGAATACATTTGGAGTTGTTTTTTAATTTTTGTAAATGATTTAAAGAGAAATTTTGAAAAGCAACTTTTTAGAGATTTTAATTTCCGAAAAATTCCGAAATTCAAATTCAAGTGAAATTTGAGATTTTCATGGTCAAACACTGATTCCGTAAAAAATTAAAAAAAGAATCGAAAAAGTGGAAAACTTCTTATAGCCAAACAGGATATTAGAATTCTAGCTTCGCCTCTAGGTTTGAACCCTAATATGAAATCTTGATAGAAAATACTTTACTCTCCAATGAATTTTTTTTTTATACGAGTCTAAAGTAATTGAATCCCAAAATAAATACTGATCATTAAATGAAAAATTAAAAAACAATCAGATGGGCAGCATGAATATAGATAGGAACATATGACACTAGTACCTCAAGTTGTTTACCCTTTTTCTCCTAGGGAAAGAGGTTGATGGTAAGACAAATGGCAGAACATTATGCAGCAGAACACGCAAATATCCTATTCTTAACGTTATCCATAATAGACATTTGCGGCAAATGTCTAGCAGCAGTCACTTCACAAAATTTACTCTTCCCTTAACAACTCTATAACTGAAAAACCTAACTGCTGCTCCTTTCAACATCACCAAATTTAAGAGCCCGTTTGGACAATAAATTTGATGGTAGATTTTTCCAAAAAGATTTAATTTTTTTTCGAAATTAGCGTTTGTTCATAAATTTTTCAAATTTCACTTGAAGATACATTTTGTAAATTTTCGAAAATTTAAAAAACTGCAAAAAGTTATTTTTCAAAATAATCACTCACAAAACTTCAAAAACAACCCAAATTAAGATTTATGTCCAAATACAACTCTAAATTTCAAATACTATTTTTACTTGAAAAAAAATTTCATAATTTTTTGAAATTTTACAATTCTTATGTCCAAACGCCTACTAAGTGCTTTTGGTGTTCAAAATTCCACCAATCTTTTTAGTTTCTTAAGATATTACAGCGGTAAAAAGTTCTGAATTTTAAACGCTATAAGTTCTTAGCTCGAGACTAGTAGCGTAGCCACATAATGTGCATAGCGTTCTTTCTTTCATCGAAAAATTATATTAATTATATAAAACTATATTATGTATATAGGTCAAAAATTACTTTTTATAGATAGTATATAATAAACTTTAAACATCATTAGTAAAAATTCCTGGTCTCGAGACAACAATTTTAATCATTTTCCTAATTATTCAAGATATCAGAATAGTGATGATTGTCTTTCTGAGGAACTCCAAAAACGGAAAGAGCGACGGATTCAGATTTTAGACGAATGAATTTTAAGTCGAGAAAATGAATCCTAAAATATATATCTAGCTCTATTAATATTTGTTTTTTGGCGCCCATATATAAATATAATTCCACTAAAAAACACTAAGTTCTATCAAACTCACAAACATATATATATATATATATATATATATAGTTGAATTTGCCACTAGGTCAGAGATGGGGTTTGGGAAGGTTTTGTGGTGGCAAGTTGCAAAAGCAAACTCAACAAAAACACATAAACAAATAGTACAAGTTAAAAGATAACACAATATACCATCTCATTTTCCCATTAAATACATATATTATATATATATATATATCCAAAGTGCCTTTCGTTGAAGGTTATATCATGTATTAAGTACTACTTTATCCTCTCATCTCCCTTTCCACAAAGTACTAGTACTACACATGTAACCCACTAATCCAACTTCAAAAGAAAAGCTATAATAAACCATATCTAAAACTCCACATGTCAATGTGCTTCCAAATTTAAAGAAAAAGCTAAAAAAAAAAAATATATATTTAAAAAGGACCTAAAGTAATAGAGAAAAGTAGCTATCAACACAATGATACATCATATGATTAATTTGATTAATGTCCAAAGTTTCATCTCCATCCACCACCTACCTTGGCCGTGAACCACCTCCTCCGCCACCACCGCCGCCACCACCGCCGCTACCACCACCACCACCGCCACCGCCGCCCATACCCATATGATGATATGACCCATGATTACCATACATCTGATGACCTTGTGGATGATACATCATACCACCTCCCATACCACCATACATCCCTCCACCCCCACCACCCCCACCATTATACCCAACTCCACTACCACTCCCCCCACCCCGAGGACTAACCCCACCACCCCCACTCCCTCCACCATCTTTCTCCCCACCTGGTCTTCCCCCCATAGTAGTCTTTTCCCCTTCCATCTCCCTATACTTGGCCAAATAAATTTTCAAAGGCTCAACGTATTCTTCAAACCCTAAAGTCGTCATAGCCCAAAGCAAATCATCACCGTTGATCGTTTTCCTTTTTTCTCTCTGACACTTATCACTTGCTTCTCCGGTAATGAAACTGATAAACTCAGATACACATTCTTGAACTGTTTCTTTAGCGTCCTTTGAGATTTTTGCGTTTGCTGGTAAAGCTTTTTTCATAATTCTGCTCACGTTTGCTATTGGTAAAAACCTGTCTTGTTCCCTTGTTGATCCTTCGTTTCCAGCGTTGTGTCCTCCTGACTCGTTGTCTGAATCAGCCATCGATATTCAAGCCTCAGTTCCAAATTTACAAAACAAAATACAGTAAGGGATTACTGTATGTTTCCTCTTTTAAAAGGTTTCCCAGCTGAAACTTCAAGAGAAAATCTATATTTCTATAAACAGAATTAAAGGGATTACTATTTGTTTGATGGGTAAAGAGAAGAAAAGTTTAAAAAAGAGAAAAACCCTTTGTCGGATAGAGAATTTTGGCCGGAGATATTGCCGGGTTCTTGATTTTCCGGTGAGAGTTGAGAGAGAGGGGGAGGGAGGGAGGGAGAGAGAGTTGAGGGGAAGGGAGAAATTGCATGGTCCGTTGGATCGTGGGGTATAATATTGAATCGGTGACGACACGTGGCGAGTTTAAAACCGTTTGTTTGGCGATAAGGGTTAGATGGCGTGGGTGAATCTGAACCGCAGATAAAGGGTGGGGTATTAAGAGATCTTGACGGTTCAAGGAGGAGTCACGTGGTGGGGGTGTGAAGAGGAAATTCTATAAAATTGTGTAGGGAAGTATGTTATTTCTCTAAAAGATTTTAAAGATCTAATTTGTTTTCTAGTTGAAAATTTATGTAACTAGTAATTAAAATTTAGCTATTGCGCAAATTAAACGTGAATCTTTTTCTATTAAGAATTTCTTCATTCGCACGGTTCAACTTATTACGAGCGATAATAGTTATTATTATAGCAAACAAAACCGTATTAAGTGAAAAATATTTATTTTTACTCGATGTTTACATAACTTAAATTCTGATTAGGTTTTCTATGACAAACACTATCCTAATCTAGCTAGCGCTATATCGCTACATCTTTTGGCTCTTTATAAACTTGTTTTAAGTTTTATGACCCTACTTCCTTTTTTTCACATGAGAGATTTACTTTTATACATAAGAGATCTGTCTTTTACACATAAGAGATCTGAAAATGACATTCTCTTAAATTCAAAATTGTAAAAGGGCATAATGTACAAATAGCACTGTTGTGTTTTTATTAGGTATTTGTCCTAATTTTCTCATCATATATGATTTTCTTATTTTTTGAAGGAAAGGAACGTATTTATTATAATTGGGTTTTCCCATATTTGGCTAGTCCCTTTTATTGGAGGAAAAAGTTTGGACTTCTATAAATTGAGGATCCTTCCTTCTCATTTAACAACATCCACAATGTAGTCATATGAGGTTTGAGAATCTTGTTTAGGGGGAGAATTACGGGACAGGTGTTAGCCTGCCACTTGTGTTTGTCTCTTCATGAGGTTGTTCACCCGATATTTTTTACTCTCATTTATATAGTGGATTGCTCATCTCTGTGGTGGACGTAGGTCAATTGATCGAACCACGCTAAATGTTTGTGTCTCTTCTGGTATATTTTTTTCCGTTGTCTGATTTATCGTCATTCAAATATTGCTTTACTAGCTTCTGTATGACACCCCTAACAAATAGCTCCCTGCGTTACCACTTACCACTTAACTAGTAAGGGAAAAAATCTTTACTAAACTAACAAAACAGAATAGAAAAGCTTTTCCCCACAACAAAGTAATCACAGAGTTAAAAATATAAGTGAGAGGACTTAGCCCTTAATCATAATTAAGTAATAAAAGTCTATGTGCAATACATATGATGTATTCATTTATTTGATATAAACATTGAATACAGATAAGTTTTGGGTATATTTATTTGATTTATTATGTGGTTCATCTCTTTATTTTTTTTATATAAAATTATTTTAACTTTTAACTTTATATTACTTGTTTCAACTAACACTCGGACAATATCATTTATTTCAAGTACTCAAAACTTCATCAAAACAATTTCTAATTTGGTGATATTATTATTAATCTTTAGTATTATTTTTTCACTCACTAATCAAATAGCAGAAAAATATTTTTCACCTAAAAAAATAATTTTCGCCGTATCAAACACACCCTTAAATTCTATGATAATGGGTAAGTAGTGTTTAGTGTTAATAGCAAACTCGCATATGGAACAGCCGCCCCATGTTATTGATTGTGAGAGGTGGTGACCCATTTAGTTCAATCATCAATAAATAAACATTGATCTAAGCAGCATTATATATATTGGGGACAACCAAAAAAAGTTTTCCTTTAGATAAGACATAAAGTTCCACAAGGAACATTTCAATTTCTCCCTAGTGAATCTTCCAAGAAAATCTTATAATATAAAGAAAGTATCTATAAACATAACAATTTATATTTTTTGAATTCACTTCTCAGGATTTCTTAATATAACATTTTTTATCTTTACAGCCTCTCTGCCTTTTAAAAGCAGAGCAAGATCTGCGTACACTCGACCCTCCTCAAACTTAACTTGTGAGACTACATTGAGTTTGGGGTTGTACTTATCATGATTTTTGGCTCCACGACTAATAATAATAGCATCAAACTTTATGTAATTAGAAGAGAAGGTGACCTTTTCGATTTAGGGAAAATGATAATATATAGTCGCTTTTAAAATAATTGCCAAAAAATGTATATTTTTTTTTGCATATTATGCATTTTTGTATATTATATACAAAAAGTGTATAAATTTTATACACTTTTACAACTACCAAATATAAACTAGTATTAGTACCCGCGCGGATGCGCGGACACTAATCATATCAAATATCCAAGTTATTTGGATTGTATGTAAATAATCTTAAGATTTACACTTTCTCAGTAAATATGGATAATCATTGGATATTTACTACATGAAAAAAAAAAATAACCATTTCTTCTATTTTTCTTTTTTGATACCATTCTTGCCGGTGTCATTGGATCCTAAAAATAGTCAGGAGGCAAAATAATAACTCATATTTATGGCAAAACAATCAAATGTTGAGACAATGAATGACTCTTTGGATAAGACTTAACTCTTTTACTACTATTGTACTCTTATTTGGCGTGTTCATATCTCTTAAAAATATTTCTTTCTTAAAATTTCATTTTCTAAAACATTATTTTTCAATAATAATTATTTTTATAATAATGTGATTGAAAATATTATTCTTAATTCAAAACTCATTTAGTTGGCTATCTAAAAATATAAAAATAGCTAATAATTTTTTTACTCCATTTTGATATTTGACATTAACCATGTAAAATATCTGAATTATTTGAATTATATGTAAATAACCTTAACATTTAAACCTTCTAAATAATTATAGATAATCGTCAGATATTAATTAAGAAATACTACATGAAAAAAGACTAATATTTTCTCAATTCTCGTAGTAATAATTTTATTTTTACACTATTCTCATAGGTGGCATTGGAACCTAAAAATAGCCACAAAGAGAAATAATAAATCATATTTATGGCAAAGCACAAATGTTCACACGATATAAACGATTCTTTGATTATGACGTGACTCTTATACTACCACTTGAACTCTTATTTGGTATGATTTTATCTTTCAAAAAATATATCTATTTTGAAATTTTAATTTCTAAAACTTTATATATATTATAATAATGATTATCTTTATAATGATGCTAGTGAAGAAATTATCCTTGAATTAAAATTCACTTTAATCGGCTATCTAAAACTTTTAAATGATTCTTTGGCCGGATTTATTTCAGTATGACTCCACTTTAAGTTTATCGATATCTCTAGCCCCAGAATTTGAATTTTCAATACCCTATATATACAAAAGTTTTGTTCTTTGAGTCATTAAATGTTAAATTAGTTGATTTTTATTATAAAATATTGCATATATTATCTTAAAATTGTCAATTAGTTTAATTTTCGACACCATACTTGGCTTAACCTCAATGCAAACTACTCAAATTGCATTCCAATTCAAATTCGAATATCATATCAGTTTGTTAGTAATAGTAATTTTTTAAAAATGTCACATAATGTAAATTTAAAAAAATATATTCTAAGATATCCTTAACTTATAATCTATGTATTTGAGTTGAAAAAAATATATTTGAAATCGATGAGATTAACTTTAAAATTTTTTAAACAAAGATGAAACATAAGAAGAAATTTATTGTCATCTTTTATTTCTTTTTTTTTTTCAATATTTATTTTCTTCTATCTTATTTGTTCTGTCATTATTTCTTTTGTTACAAAAAGTTAATTTATTTCACTATAAAAGGATGAGTTTTAATAAAAATTATCTACATATGAACTTTAATTATATTTTTAGTCTTTGGTTGAAATTATTTCATATTTTTCTTTTGGCTTTATCTATCAGCCTAAATAGGTGCTCACCTGACCGCTTAAATTAAAAAATTGAATGATGTGTAATTTATATATAATCCATATATAATATGTGTATAATCGTGTGTTGTCGGTATATCATCTATTTATATTAGCTATAAAAAGTAAACAATAAATATGGCCGGATATTATGTAAATATTCCATAAGATTTCAGTTTTTTGAGTTTATCCATGATATAACTTCTATTATAATAATTTTAAAACTCTCTACTAATGTTCAAAAATATCTTATCTTTTTATTATCTTTGAATTTAAAAAATAAGAGTTTTTTCGAAATAATTTGTGTACATTTTTAAAAAAAAAAAGATAATCCACATCATACCAATTTTTTCTTTATATGTAATCTTTGTTGCACTTAAAAGTCGCTGTAGAAACTATCAATTAGAAACCAACTTCTCTCTTGTTGAGTTTGAAAAAAAAACCTTTCACATAATCCAATGATTCAAAACTAATATTTTTCAACGAAAAAAATATTATACCCTTGCAATATTGGCTTGACTTAATGAAGGGGTTTCAGCTTATACCATTCAATTCCTTGAATATGCTAAATTGAAATTAATGATAGTGTCACGACCCAAACCCCGCTCCGATCGTGATGGCGCCTCTCATGAAGACAAGGCCAGCTAGACCATTTCAGAACACCACTTTTAAGCAGTTAATCAGTTAAATAACAGTTCGAATATGATTTAATGATATTAATTAACGTAATTTCAACCCAACACAGCCCGACCGGGGTGTCACAAGTCACGAGCATCTATAAGAATGAAATTCCCATTTTACAGTCTAGAAATACACTGAACAAGAATAATGAATAACATAGAAAGACAGTGGTGCTGCGAACGCTCGCAGTCACCTCGCTAAAACCTCTACAACTCTGCCTCCACGCAGCCAATACCCACTTCCGGGTGAATAAATACCTGCAACTACACGCGACGTGCAGGGAGTAAAGTGAGTACTCCAACTCAGTGAGTAATAAAGGTAAATAATAATTGAGCAGCAAGAAATCACGTAAAGCAACCAACATGCTATATGGAAGCCGGGTACAATTTTCTGAGAAAATAGTGTAATCTGTGAAATCTTTAGAAATACCTTGGCTCAGTTCAAATCTCTTTTGAAAATGATCTTTTCAATAATTACGAAAATGATTTCAAAACAGTTAGTGCTGATAAGCACAGAAAAGTCCGCCCGTCGGGCACAAATACAACAGTATAACGGGTAAAAGGCAAATAAATATGCAAGATGAGCACATAAAAGTACGCCCCTCGGGAAATCCCTCAAAAACAGTACCAGCCCCTCGGGCTCACTCTCAACAACACTCTCAGAACAGTATCACATAGTAGCCGCTGCGGCGTGCAGCCCGATCCACATATCGCTGCGGCGTGCATCCCGATCCATAGCTCGCTGCGGCATGCAGCCCGATCCATATGGGTACCCGCGCTCACTGTGGGGGTGCAGACTCCAGAGGGACTCTTACAGCCCAAGCGCTATATCACTGCGGCGTGCAGTCCGATCCAATATATACATACTGTTGCGGCGTGCAGCCCGATCCATATAATATACTGCTGCGGCATGCAACCCGATCCATATATAATCCTCACATCCAGGCCCTCGGCCTCACATCACTCAGTGTATCCTCACATCTGGCCCTCGGCCACACTCAGTCAGAATATCATCACAAGCCCCTCGGGCATTAGTAAAACAGTAGTCCTCAGCCCAAATTATCATTTAAAATATCATTTAAGACTCAAATCTGAGTAAAAGTTGTTGAGTTGTAAAATAGTGGAGAAACAATATGACTGAGTTCAAGTAATAAGTCAAAATAGTGAGGAAACAGTGAAAATAATCCCCGAAGGGTTCAAATAATTGGCACGAAGCCCAAATATGGCAATCAGCCCAAATCATGATAATAACAAATATGTTCCAGTCAAATACGTGGTAAAAATCATCAATCGGGACGGACAAAGTCACAATCCCCAACGGTGCTCTACCCCACGCTCGCTATCCGGCGTGTAAGTCACCTCAATATAGCACTATGGTGTGCAAATCCGGGGTTTCAAACCCTCAGGATATCATTTACAATCATTACTCACCTCGAACCGGTGAAATCTCTAGCTCCCGACGCCCTTGCCCATCAAATCGGCCTCCACGCGCGTCGAATCTATCCAAAATCAGAGCGAATAGATCACAATAGGCTAAGGGAACATAACCAAATCGAAAATCACGAAATTGCAAAACCCGAGCCCCGGGCCCACTTCTCGAAAAATCAGAAAATTAACATCACCGGATTCCTTATCTCGCCACGAGTTCATACATACCAAGAACTCTCAAATCCGAGCTCAAATGGCCCATCAAATCCCAATTTGAAATATCAAAAACTCAAGCCCTAGTTCATCAATTTTAGGCTTAATTTCCATGAATTTCTAGGTAAATTTCACATAATAACCGTGTTTCAAGGTCATATAACTCACCTCCAATCAATCCCAGTCGAAATCACCTTCAATTCCCGTCCAATAGCTCTTAAGGTTGTTCAAAAATGGTGAAAAACATCCCAAGCTCGCGGATGAAATGTTATTTAAAAACCCTTCTGCCCAGGCCTTTCTCCGCTTCTGCGACCCAGATACCGCATATGCGGTTACCGCTTATGCGGCAGTTCCTCCGCTTCTACGGATTCTTCAAAATTCCTCAGGACCGCTTCTGCGGTCATTTTCCGCTCCTGCGGACACCGCATCTGCGGAAATACGCTCGCTTCTGCGAAATTCCTCCAATTGGTCCAGTCCGCACCTGCGACCCCTTCTTCGCATCTGCGGAACCGCATCTGCGGTCCCTTTTCCGCAGATGCGGAAATACCAGATACCAGCTGACCTTTAACATGCAAAAATTCCAAAACTCTCCGTTTAACCATCCGATCTTACCCCGAGGCCCCCGGGACCTCGACCAAAAACACAAACATGATCCAATACCTTATTCAAACTTGCTCCAATCATCAAAACACCACGATTAACACTAAAACCATCAAATTACATCAAATCCAAGCCTAAGTTCTTCAAATTCTTCCGAAACTCGCATTCGATCAAAAACCCAACCAAATCACCTCCGAATCACCTGAAATTTTGCACACATATCCAAAATCACCTAACGAAGCTACAGCAACTCTCGGAATCCCATTTCGACCCTCGAATCAAAATCTCACCTATCAACCGGAATTCGCCAAAATACTAACTTCGCCAATTCAAGCCTAATTCTACACCGGACCTCCAAAATCAATTCCGATCACACTCCTAAGTCACAAATCATCCCCCGAAGCTAACCGAATCACCAAAAATCGCATCTGAACCCTCTAACTCAATAGTCAACATCCGGTTTACTTTTCCAAAACAAGCCTTCCTTAAAGAGACTAAGTGTCTTTCCCGCAGATGCGGAAATACCAGATACCAGCTGACCTTTAACATGCAAAAATTCCAAAACTCTCCGTTTAACCATCCGATCTTACCCCGAGGCCTCCGGGACCTCGACCAAAAACACAAACATGATCCAATACCTTATTCAAACTTGCTCCAATCATCAAAACACCACGATTAACACTAAAACCATCAAATTACATAAAATCCAAGCCTAAGTTCTTCAAATTCTTCCGAAACTCTGTCACGACCCCAATCCCGGTCGTGATGGCGCCCAACACTGATGCTAGGCAAGCCCGACCAATTAAATACTCTCAACCCAATTACGTAATCCGTTAACAAATAATACAATTAAGATGGCAAATGTCAAGGTTCCAATCTGAATCTAAATAAAATAGTACGAAAAATAATAACGAATATTCCAAACATTTCCCAATAGATCTGGAGTCACGAGTTTAAAGCATCTAGGTGTAATAGAGTAATATATCCATAGTAATAAAGAAGTCTAGGATATGGAAAGATAAATAAAATAAAGGGGAGGAGTTGGGTCCTGCAGACGTCAAGCAGCTACCTCAACAACTCCTGAAAATAAACTTCACGAAAATAGCAAACAGCTCCACTAAGTCTCCGGAGCACCTGAATCTGCACACATGGTGCAGGGAGTAAAGTGAGTACTTCCAACTCAGTGAGTAATAAACATATATAATGGCTGAAAGTAAGAAATTCCGAAATATCACAATATAAAGGTATAATCAGTGATTCAGCACATAAAACGGTGGAACAACAACAATACCAGGACAAGTAAGACAAACAGGTATAAATGCATGAATGCAATGCAATGCACATGACCGCTGCGGCGCGCAGCCCGATCCATTTGGGTACCCGCGCTCACTGTGGGGGTTTAGACTCCGGAGGGGCTCCTAGAGCCCAAGCGCAATATCATCGTAACATTCGCTGCGGCGTGCAGCCCGATCCACACTCAGTCCAGATATATATATATATGCATGCAAGTCACTCGGGCACAGTCAAATTGTTCATTTTTAAATTATTAGGAATTATAGAGCTAAGTGTATAAACCTTTATTTGTTTACTAATCATTTCGAGGCAGTGTCTAGCTCAGGACTTATATATGAAATATGCTAAGCATCATGGAAACAGTGATAAGGATCCCTGAAGGATGCACATGATAGGCACAAAGTCCCAAACAAATTCATAAAAATCCAAGTAGGATGATTACCAAACAATTTCTAGTCAAGAACACAGTACGAACATCAATCGGAACGGACTAGGTCACAATCCCCAGTCACAATCGACCCCGCACTCGTCATAGAGTATGTGTCTCGCCTCAATATAGCGTCACAATGTGATATACCGGGGTTTCAAACCCTCAGGTCATCATCTACATCTATTACTCACCTCAAGCCGGCCACAAGTCTAGCTTGCTATGCCTTTGCCTTTCAAATCAACCTCTTCGCACACCGAATCTGATTAAAACCACAACGAATACATTACAATAGGCTAAAGAAACATAACCCAATCGAAAAGACTCGAAAAACACCAAAATTCACAAAGTTGGCAAAACCCGAGCCCCGGGCCCATTTCTCGAAAAATTACGAGATTCACATCATCGGATCCCTCGTCTCGCCACGAGTCCATAAATATAAAATTCACCAAAATCGGAGTCCATTTGACCCCTCAAATCATCAATTTAAGCTCTCTTAAGTTTCAAGCCCTAACCTCCATTTTTGGCATTTAATCCCTTAAATTTCAGTGTTCAATCCATGATTTTTCACTATATAAACATAATCCGAGTCCAATAGTTCATACCTGATGAAGTCCCTTCGAATTCTCTTCAAAATCGCCCAAGAAACCGTCTAAGCCGAAGTCCAAAATATTTTTCTTCTCTTTCAAAATCGTGAAAACACTGTTCACTTAAACCCAGACCGTTTTCCGCTTCTGCGGTTATCATGCCGCACCTGCGGTCACCGCATATGCGACCAAACGATCGCTTCTGCGATCTCACTTAAATTTCTCCAGACCGCTTATGCGGTCTAGAACCGCTTCTGCGGTCGTCGCATTTGCGGATCCACGTCCGCTTCTGCGGAAATTGCCAAGCCCTCAAGGACCGCTTCTGCGATCGCTCACCCGCTTCTGCGGAACCGCTTCTGCGGTCCATTTTCGCAGAAGCGGAAATACCAGATGACAGCAGCAACAGACCTGCAAAACACCTCAAAACCTCTCGTTCAACCACCCGAATTCACCCCGAGGCCCCCGGGACCTCAACCAAAAATACCAATACATCCTAAAACTTCATTCAAACTTGTTCTCATCCTTAAAACACATCAAACAACGCTAAAACCATCAAATCACATTGAATTCAAGCCTAAGTTTCTTAAAAACTTCCGAATTACGCATTCGATCAAAAACCCAACTAAACGACGTCCAAATGACCTGAAATTTTACCCGCACATCCAAAATCACCTAGCGAAGCTACTCCAACTCTCGGAATTCCATTCCGGCCCCCGAATCAAAATCCCACCTACCAACCGGAATTCGCCAAAATTCAACCTTCGCCAATTCAAGCCTAATTCTACACCGGACCTTCAAATTCAATTCCGATCGCACTCCTAAGTCACAAATCACCTTCCGAAGCTAACCGAATCACCGGAATTCACATCCGAGCCTTCTAACTAATAAGCCAACGTTCGGTTGACTTTTCCAAACCAAACCTTCCTTAAAGAGACTAAGTGTCTCATTTCCTACCCAAACCAATTCAATTCAACTCTAACTCGCCCGTTGCTGATAATAAAACATGAAAGAGCAATAAATGGGGGAAACGGGCTATAATACATGAGACGACGGGTTGGGTCGTCACATCCTCCCCAACTTAAACAAACGCTCGTCCTCGAGCGGGTCGAGAAGCATACCTGAGGTCTCAAATAGGTGAGGATATCTGCTCCGCATCTCCTGCTCAGTCTCCCAAGTAGCTTCCTCTACTGGCCGACCTCTCCACTGCACCTTTACCGAAGCTATATCCTTTGATCTCAATCTCCGAACCTGACGACCCAAAATAGCCACTGGCTCCACATCATAAGTCAAGTCATCATCCAACTGAACCGTGCTGAAGTCTAACACATGGGACGGGTCCCCAACATACTTCCGGAGCATAGAAACGTGAAATACTGGGTGAACTCCCGACAAGCTGGGTGGCAAAGCAAGCATGTAGGCCACCTCCCCAACTCTCCTAAGTATCTCAAAAGGACCAATGAACCGTGGACTCAACTTTCCTTTCTTTCCAAATCTCATGACGCCCTTCATAGGCGAAACCTTCAACAAGACCTTCTCCCCCACCATGTAGGATACGTCTCGAACCTTCCGGTCCGCATAACTCTTCTGACGCGACTGAGCTGTACGAAGTCTCTCCTGGATCACTTTCACCTTCTCTAAGGCATCCCGAACCAACTCTGTCCCCAATAGTCTAGCCTCGCCGGGCTCAAACCAACCAACCGGAGATCTACACCGTCTCCCATATAAGGCCTCATACGGTGCCATCTGAATGCTGGACTGATAGCTGTTGTTGTACGCAAACTCTGCAAGTGGCAAGAACTCAGCCTAAGAACCTCCAAAATCAATAACACAGGCACGCAACATGTCCTCCAATATCTGAATGGTACGCTCGGACTGCCCGTCCGTCTGGGGATGAAATGCTGTGCTCAGCTCTACCTGTGTACCCAATTCTTGCTGAAACGTCTTCCAGAAATGGGAAGTAAACTGAGTGCCCCTATCCGAGATGACAGAAACTGGGACCCCATGCAACCTAACAATCTCCAGGATGAAAATCTCTGCCAACCGCTCCAAAGAATATGTAGTACACACCGGAATAAAGTGCGCGGACTTGGTCAGCCGATCCACAATCACCCAAATCGAATCAAACTTCTTCGAGGTACGAGGGAGACCACTCACAAAATCCATAGTAATCCTCTCCCACTTCCACTCGGGAATATCTATCCGCTGAAGTACACCACCGGGTCTCTGATGCTCATATTTGACCTGCTGACAGTTGAGACACCGAGCTACATAACTCACTATATCTTTCTTCATTCTCCTCCACCAGTAGTGCTGCCTCAAATCCTGATACATCTTCGCGGCACCCGGATGAATGGAATACCGCGAGCTGTGGGCCTCCTCTAATATCAACTCCCGAAGCCCATCCACATTGGGCAGCAAATCCGGCCCTGCATCCTCATCACGCCATCATCATCAATAGTCACATCTCTGGCGTCATCGTGCTGAACCCTGTCCTTAAGGCCAAGCAAATGTGGATCATCATACTGGTGCTCTCTGATGCGGTCATACAAGGAAGATCGAGAAAACTACACAAGCCAACACCCGACTAGGCTCCGAAATACTCAACCTCACCATCCGCT
>NW_017671848.1:188925-192346 GCF_001879085.1 Nicotiana attenuata | reverse complement strand
TCCATACATATAAAATTCACCAAAATCGGAGTCCATTTGACCCCTCAAATCATCAATTTAAGCTCTCTTAAGTTTCAAGCCCTAACCTCCATTTTTGGCATTTAATCCCTTAAATTTCAGTGTTCAATCCATGATTTTTCACTATATAAACATAATCCGAGTCCAATAGTTCATACCTGATGAAGTCCCTTCGAATTCTCTTCAAAATCGCCCAAGAAACCGCCTAAGCCGAAGTCCAAAATATTTTTCTTCTCTTTCAAAATCGTGAAAACACTGTTCACTTAAACCCAGACCGTTTTTCGCTTCTGCGGTTATCATGTCGCACTTGCGGTCACCGCATATGCGACCAAACGATCACTTCTGCGATCTCACTTAAATTTCTCCGGACCGCTTATGCGGTCTAGAACCGCTTCTGTAGTCGCCGCATTTGCGGATCCACGTCCGCTTCTGTGGAAATTGCCAAGCCCTCAAGGACCGCTTCTGCGATCGCTCACCCGCTTCTGCGGAACCGCTTCTGCGGTCCATTTCCGCAGAAGCGGAAATACCAGATGACAGCAGCAACAGACCTCAACACACCTCAAAACCTCTCGTTCAACCACCCGAATTCACCCCGAGGCCCCCGGGACCTCAACCAAAAATACCAATACATCCTAAAACTTCATTCAAACTTGTTCTCATCCTTAAAACACATCAAACAACGCTAAAACCATCAAATCACATCGAATTCAAGCCTAAGTTTCTTAAAAACTTCCGAATTACGTATTCGATGAAAAACCCAACCAAACGACGTCCAAATGACCTGAAATTTTACCCGCACATCCAAAATCACCTAGCGAAGCTACTGCAACTCTCAGAATTCCATTCCGACCCCGGGATCAAAATCCCACCTACCAACCGGAATTCGCCAAAATTCAACCTTCGCCAATTCAAGCCTAATTCTACACCGGACCTCAAAATTCAATTCCGATCGCACTCTTAAGTCACAAATCACCTCCCGAAGCTAACCGAATCACCAGAATTCACATCCGAGCCTTCTAACTAATAAGTCAACGTTCGGTTGACTTTTCCAAACCAAACCTTCCTTACAGAGACTAAGTGTCTCATTTCCTGCCCAAACCAATTCAATTCAACTCTAACTCACCCGTTGCTGAAGATATAAAACAAGAAAGAGCAATAAATGGGGGAAACGGGCTGTAATACATGAGACGACGGGTTGGGTCGTCACAAACTCGCATTCGATCAAAAACCCAACCAAATCACCTCCGAATCACCTGAAATTTTGCACACATATCCAAAATCACCTAACGAAGCTACAGCAACTCTCGGAATCCCATTTCGACCCTCGAATCAAAATCTCACCTATCAACCAGAATTCGCCAAAATACTAACTTCGCCAATTCAAGCCTAATTCTACACCGGACCTCCAAAATCAATTCTGATCACACTCCTAAGTCACAAATCATCCCCCGAAGCTAACCGAATCACCGGAAATCGCATCTGAACCCTCTAACTCAATAGTCAACATCCGGTTGACTTTTCCAAAACAAGCCTTCCTTAAAGAGACTAAGTGTCTCATTTTCTACCAAAACCAATCCAAATCAACTCTAACACACCAAATACTGATAATGAAACTTGAAGAAGCATAAGAATGGGGGAAACGGGGCGGTAACTCCTGAGACGACGGGTCAGGTCGTCACATCCTCCCCAACTTAAACAAACGCTCGTCCTCGCGCGTACCCAAAGTTGTCCTAGAAGCCAACCAATAGCTGAATGACCTTACCAAGCATATACCCGGGGGTGATCCCACATCACCCTATCTCGTGTTGGTCCGATAACACAACATAGCTGAAATTTCACAATCCATCTAGTCTATAAACCATAGAACCACATTGCACTTTCCGAAATCACACACAAAATCAGAACCTCACATCTATACTCAGAATAAGCCCGAACAACTGTAATAACCCATACCCGCAACCTCAGGTGCAATCATATGATACACTACATAACCCAAATACTCGAAACGATAACTTCTATCCATAGCAGTTGCCCACAACACCCGAATACCGGTAGGAAACCTCTTATCAACTGAGGTCTTATTCCAACACTTTCATATGCTGCCAACGATAAATGAAACACGCAATAAACCGTAACCATTCCTCAGATCAACCATTCACGAAGCCACTTCCCCTTTTGACTAATACATCAACAGGTTCCGAGCCGAACCTCGATATTATCCTCCCAACAAGCTGAAATCAAATCCGTTCGTATTCATTAATAACCCCAACGATCACCTCGAATCCAACACACCACTCTGGTGATATGACACCTCAATACAGGCCTAAGCCACAACTTGCATAATACGCGCACCAATAAGAAACGGTCTGAACATACTCAAACCATGAAATATGACTCAAACGAAAGAGTTGTACCTCAAGCTCATCAGTACCATTACAACACAAGGCTGAGACTCCGCCTCACATCATAGAAATAGAACACCTGAATCTACCCCGAAAGGTCATATCTCCACGTGGCCTCGCTACAATGCATGATCCTATCCAACACTGTTACACATGAAACGCCTCAAGTCACTATGCCCAAAATCGACAGCCACGCACCATTTGATGTCTGAAACCAAAGCAATTCATTACACCCACGGTGAAACAAATAACATACGACACGCAACCCGATAGGTCATAACCAATACTCCATTTACCGAGCAACACCCAATTACTCTTCCCGCTCGACTTTCACTATGAATCCCCAATCGAACCGCACCACATGGGCCCATAACAAACAAATCATAACGTCTCACAGCACCGAAAACCAACTCATAGATCTCCCTAGATCACTAACAAGTTCAATAACGATCGAATCAACCTGTCCCTCAACAATACAATTCGGGGCCAACCAAGCCAGCTCAACCTAAATACGTAGCCACATCGGCCTGCCAATAAACTCATTACCAAGGAAGCCTGAAGATGCTCCTTCCACTACTATAACTCCTGCCGGAGCCGTACGATACGGTGCCCGGCACCGAATCAATACCGAAATCCACAACCTCGCCCGGCGACATGCCCGGCCACAAGAAACGCATCCGAAAAGTTCCTCAACACCGGAACTGAATCAATGGTAGAAACCTTTGCACTGACATCCATCACGAAGGCCCAATTAAGAAAAGAAATCCTTCCCAGCCGTCCGCTGGGTCTTTGGAATATAAACCACTCTACTAGAACATAATCTGACGCACCTCGCCACTCCATCCGTGGTGCTTTCCGGCATAGCCCATAGCGCAATAGTCTAGAATAACCCATCACTGAGACAGCCAGCCTACACCCCAGCATCATATCCAAAATCTAACATACCAAGCAAAGAAAGATCCACTCGGGCCTCCAAATCCCAATAACCGCTAAACGGTGCC
>NW_017671848.1:183261-187957 GCF_001879085.1 Nicotiana attenuata | reverse complement strand
TCTTGACCTTTTCCAATGAAAACACAATCTCTGACCACATGCACAACCTTAAGATACCCGATGGTTCCCTGTATAATCTTGAACACATTAGAACCATTCTCGAAAGTCATTCACTCTTATTCAAACTGCAAATTACCTGACCTAACGAACAGAACCACTCGTGCCTTATTTGCACTCTGACACCGCAGGATATGACCCCATTCCAATACAAACAAACATCTTCCTGCACCATGCACCGAGCATTCTTACCAACAGCTGCTTAAGACATCCCCTAATTCTTACACATCTACGAGGCACCATGTAACCTTTGTCAAAATTTTGCTTCACTCGTGCCATCCTCGGCTCAATTTCCGCAACCAGAACTCATTCGCCAGCATGCCTCGAACCGGAACCAACATAGCACATGACCGTACAATTAGCTAATCAATAGCAAACTCCCAACTTGGCTCGAAGCCATATATCAAGACACACTCAACAACTCATAACACTTTTACTCTAATGATGCCACAATACCATGGTGAGATTAAACTCAAATCATTTACAAGTTTGTGAAAACACAGATCATCTAGTACTGTAATCCTCTGCAAATCTCGCATTCATCCCCACATCAGTTGAGTCCACTCTCTTAAGCAACCCGAATTTCCAAATTTCCACGTACCCTTCAATTACACATGAGATCATCTAACATACACATAAGGACCATACCACTTAAGAACACTCCGCAGGAGATAACCCACCTGCTTCGCCTCAATTTAGTATTTCAGCATACCTTCTACCGTCATACACATTACATAGTCATTTAGTCTTCCTGGGTCTGAACTCATACCGCCACATGTAATGCACTTCACTCCCCAACTAGGAGACACGAAAATATTCTTCACGCGCCCATACTCGGGCTACACATCAAATCACAATAGGAAACGAACACTTAACAATTCATCTATTATCCAGCAGACTTCTTCGTCACTACCAAGTCATATAGATACATCTCGCAGTACTAACATACTCATCACATGGATATCCAACCGCCATTCCAGCTAATAGGGACAATACCGAACATATAAGTTCAAAACACTTGCTCACACAATCAGCACCTCGGTGCTCAAGCCATAGGCAAGATCCGGCCTCAAGTCCTCCAGACTGGCCTAACATCAAACTCACAGAGATCACATCTCGCCCCTTGATCGGGGAATCACAAGCCATCAAGGCACATCTGATACTGAGCGCTCATGTGCGCTTACGAACGCGTGGAAGGAATTTCAAGAGTTTCTTTTCAAGCTGAATCAAGGACGCACGATAAGAATTCAAGAAGGTGAAGTTTTTCCTAAAGGTTCTGCAGCCTCTCGAGGATAAATACAGACGTCTCCGTACCGATCCGCGAGACTCTACTAAACCTACTCATGACTCGTGAGACCTAGTAACCTAGGCTCTGATACCAACTTGTCACGACCCAAACCCCGCTCTGGTCGTGATGGCGCCTCTCGTGAAGACAAGGCCAGCCAGACCATTTCAGAACACCACTTTTAAGCAGTTAATCAGTTAAATAACAGTTCGAATATGATTTAATGATATTAATTAATGTAATTTTAACCCAACACAGCCCGACCGGGGTGTCACAAGTCACGAGCATCTATAAGAATGAAATTCCCACTTTACAGCCTAGAAATACACTGAACAAGAATAATGAATAACATAGAAAGACAGTGGTGCTGCGAACGCTGGCAGTCACCTCGCTAAAACCTCTACAACTCTGCCTCCACGCAGCCAATACCCGCTTCCGGGTGAATAAATACCTGCAACTGCACGCGAGGTGCAGGGAGTAAAGTGAGTACTCCAACTCAGTGAGTAATAAAGGTAAATAATAACTGAGCAGCAAGAAATCACGTAAAGACAACCAACATGCTATATAGAAGTCGGGTACAATTTTCTGAGAAAACAGTGTAATCTGTGAAATCTTTAGAAATACTTTGGCTCAGTTCAAATCTCTTTTGAAAATGATCTTTTCAATAATTACGAAAACGATTTCAAAACAGTTAGTGTTGATAAGCACAGAAAAGTCCGCCCCTCAGGCACAAATACCACAGTATAACAGGTAAAAGGCAAATAAATATGCAAGATGAACACATAAAAGTCCGCCCCTCGGGCAATCCCTCAAAAACAGTACCAGCCCCTCGGGCTCACTCTCAACAACACTCTCAGAACAGTATCACATAGTAGCCGCTGCGGCGTGCAGCCCGATCCATAGCTCGCTGCGGCGTGTAGCCCGATCCATATGGGTACCCGCGCTCACTGTGGGGGTGCAGACTCCGGAGGGGCTCCTACAGCCCAAGTGCTATATCATTACGGCGTACAGTCCGATCCAATATATACATACTGCTGCGGCGTGCAGCCCGATCCATATAATATACTGCTGCGGCGTGCAGCCCGATCCATATATAATCCTCACATCCAGGCCTTCGGCCTCACATCACTCAGTGTATCCTCACATCTGGCCCTCGGCCACACTCAGTCAGAATATCATCACAAGCCCCTCGGGCATTAGTAAAACAGTAGTCCTCAGCCCAAATTATCATTTAAAATATCATTTAAGACTCAAGTCTGAGTAAAAGTGGCTGAGTTGTAAAATAGTGGAGAAACAATATGATTGAGTTCAAGTAATAAGTCAAAACAGTGAGGAAACAGTGAAAATAATCCCCGAAGGGTTCAAATAATTGGCACGAAGCCCAAATATGGCAATCAGCCCAAATCATGATAATAACAAATGGTTCCAGCCAAATACGCGGTAAAAATCATCAATCGGGATGGACCAAGTCACAATCCCCAACGGTGCTCTACCCCACGCTCGCTATCCGGCGTGTAAGTCACCTCAATATAGCACTATGGTGTGCAAATCCGGGGTTTCAAACCCTCAGGATATCATTTACAATCATTACTCACCTCGAACCGGTAAAATCTCTAGCTCGTGACGCCCTTGCCCATCAAATCGACCTCCACGCGCGTCGAATCTATCCAAAATTAGAGCGAATACATCACAATAGGCTAAGGGAACATAACCAAATCGAAAATCACGAAATTGCAAAACCCGAGCCTCGGTCCCACTTCTCGAAAAATCAGAAAATTAACATCACCGGATTCCTTATCTCGCCACGAGTTCATACATACCAAGAACTCTCAAATTCGAGCTCAAATGACCCATCAAATCCCAACTTGAAATATCAAAAACTCAAGCCCTAGTTCATCAATTTTAGGCTTAATTTCCATGAATTTCTAGGTAAATTTCACATAATAATCGTGTTTCAAGGTCATATAACTCACCTTCAATCAATCCCAGTCGAAATCACCTTCAATTCCCATCCAATAGCTCTTAAGGTTGTTCAAAAATGGTGAAAAACATCCCAAGCTCGCGGATGAAATGTTATTTAAAAACCCTTCTGCCCAGGCCTTTCTCCGCTTCTGCGACCCAGATACCGCATATGCGGTTACCGCTTATGCGGCAGTTCCTCCGCTTCTACGGATTCTTCAAAATTCCTCAGGACCGCTCCTGCGGACACCGCATCTGCGGAAATACGCTCGCTTCTGCGAAATTCCTCCAATTGGTCCAGTCCGCACCTGCGACCCCTTCTTCGCATCTGCGGAACCGCATCTGCGGTCCCTTTTCCGCAGATGCGGAAATACCAGATACCAGCTGACCTTTAACATGCAAAAATTCCAAAACTCTCCGTTTAACCATCCGATCTTACCCCGAGGCCCCCGGGACCTCGACCAAAAACACAAACATGATCCAATACCTTATTCAAACTTGCTCCAATCATCAAAACACCACGATTAACACTAAAACCATCAAATTACATCAAATCCAAGCCTAAGCTCTTCAAATTCTTCCGAAACTCGCATTCAATCAAAAACCCAACCAAATCACCTCCGAATCACCTGAAATTTTGCACACATATCCAAAATCACCTAACGAAGCTACATCAACTCTCGGAATCCCATTTCGACCCTCAGATCAAAATCTCACCTATCAATCGGAATTCGCCAAAATACTAACTTCGCCAATTCAAGCCTAATTCTACACCGGACCTCTAAAATCAATTCCGATCACACTCCTAAGTCACAAATCATCCCCCGAAGCTAACCGAATCACCGGAAATCGCATCCGAACCCTCTAACTCAATAGTCAACATCCGGTTGACTTTTCCAAAACAAGCCTTCCTTAAAGAGACTAAGTGTCTCATTTTCTACCAAAACCAATCCAAATCAACTCTAGCACACCAAATACTGATAATGAAACATGAAAAAGCATAAGAATGGGGGAAATGGGGTGGTAACTCCTGAGACGACGGGTCAGGTCGTCACATCCTCCCCAACTTAAACAAACGCTCGTCCTCGAGCATACCCAAAGTTGTCCTAGAAGCCAACCAATAGATGAATGACCCTACCAAGCATATACCCGGGGGTGATCCCACGTCACCCTATCTCGTGTAGGTCCGATAACACAACATAGCTGAAATTTCACAATCCATCTAGTCCATAAACCATAGAACCACATTGCACTTTCCGACATCACACACAAGATCAGAACCTCACATCTATACTCAGAATAAGCCCGAACCAGCTGTAATAACCCATACCTGCAACCTCAGGTGCAATCATATGATATACTACATAGCCCAAATACTCGAAACGATAACTTCTA
>NW_017671848.1:129295-183236 GCF_001879085.1 Nicotiana attenuata | reverse complement strand
TATATATAATATATAATATATATATATATATAATATATATATATATATATATATATATATAAATATATATATATTATATTATATACATACGGAATTTGAATTAAAAGGTAATTTTGATTTATAGATAAAGTTCTAAAATTTGAATTTAACTTGAAAATAAATTATCTTTTTTTAATCATGTTATCATACTTAATTCGGTTAATGATCATATGCGATCATGTTAGGAATTTTGTTATTTTTTCTAATTTATTTAAATACTACTTCGCTCTAGCAAAAAAAAAAAGTACTCCATATAACTATAAATCTCTTTCACATTTAAAACCCTATAAGTATAGTTATTTGAAATACTGTAGGTAGATTTGAACAAAACAAAATTCTTTTAAAATAAATGTAATATATAGGGTACACGTCTATGTTTATCTAAATAACAAAAAAGAGTTTACAAAACCAAATAAAAGTTTACTTAATAATAAAGTAAACATACATGCTGGAGAAAGAAACATCACAAAATCAATCAATAAAAAAAAATTGTTTCTTTTTTTTCTTGAAGAATATTTGTTTGAAGAGTCAATTTGCATAAATGGACATCAAATAAATAATAAAACTTTGGCTATACAGGTTCTATCTGTGACGACCCGACCCGTCGTCTCAGGAGTTACCGCCCCGTTTCCCCCATTCTTATGCTTCTTCATGTTTCATTATCAGTATTTGGTGTGTTAGAGTTGATTTGGATTGGTTTTGGTAGAAAATGAGACACTTAGTCTCTTTAAGGAAGGATTGTTTTGGAAAAATAAACCGGATGTTGACTATTGAGTTAGAGGGTTCAGATGCGATTTTTGGTGATTCGGTTAGCTTCGGGGGATGATTTGTGACTTAGGAGTGTGATCGGAATTGATTTTGGAGGTCCGGTGTAGAATTGGCTTGAATTGGCGAAGTTAGTATTTTGGCGAATTCCGGTTGATAGTGAGATTTTGGATTCGAGGGTCGAAATGGGATTCGAGAGTTGCTGTAGCTTCGTTAGGTGATTTTGGATATGTGTGCAAAATTTTCAGGTGATTCGGAGGTGATTTGGTTGGGTTTTTGATCGAATGCGAGTTTCGGAAGAATTTGAAGAACTGTAGGCTTAGATTTGATGTAATTTGATTGGTTTTAGTGTTAATCGTGGTGTTTTGGATGATTGGGAGCAAGTTTGAATAAGGTATTGGATCATGTTTGTGTTTTTGTCGAGGTCCGGGGCCTCGGGTAAGATCGGATGGTTAACGGAGAGTTTTGGAATTTTTGCATGTTAAAGGTCAGCTGGTATCTGGGTATTTCCGCATTCTGCGGAAAGGGACCGCAGATGCGGTTCCGCAGATGCGAAGAAGGGGTCGCAGGTGCGGACTGGAACAATTGGAGGAATTCGCAGAGCGAGCGTATTTTCCGCAGATGCGGTGTCCGCAGAGCGGAAAATGACCGCAGAAGCGGTCTGAGGAATTTTGAAGAATCCGTAGAAGCGGAGGAACTGCCGCATAAGCGGTAACCGCATATGCGGTATCTGGGTCGCAGAAGCGGAGAAAGGTCTGGGCAGAAGGGTTTTTAAATAAATTTCATCCGGCGAGCTTGGGATGTTTTTCACATTTTGAACAACCTTAAGAGCTATTGGACGGGAATTGAAGGTGATTTCGACTGGGATTGATTGAAGGTGAGTTATATGACCTTGAAACACGATTATTATGTGAAATTTACCTAGAAATTCATGGAAATTAAGCTAAAATTGATGAACTAGGGCTTGAGTTTTTGATATTTCAAGTTGGGATTTGATGGGTATTTGAGCTCGAATTTGAGAGTTCTTGTATGTATGAACTCGTGGCGAGATAAGGAATCCGGTGATGTTAATTTTCTGATTTTTCGAGAAGTGGACGAGGCTCGGGTTTTGCAATTTCGTGATTTTCGATTTGGTTATGTTCCCTTAGCCTATTGTGATGTATTCGCTCTAATTTTGGATAGATTCGACGCGCGTGGAGGTCGATTTGATGGGCAAGGGCGTCACGAGCTAGAGATTTTACCGGTTCGAGGTGGGTAATGATTGTAAATGAATATCCTGAGGGTTTTGAAACCCCGGATTTTGCAACCATAGTGCTTATATTGAGGTGACTTACACGCCGGATAGCGAGCGTGGGTAGAGCACCGTGGGATTGTGACTTGGTCCATCCGATTGATGATTTTTACGCGTATTTGGGCTGGAACATTTGTTATTATCATGATTTGGGCTGATTGCATATTTGTGCTTTCGTGCCAATTATTTGAACCTTCGGGATTATTTTCACTTGTTTCTCACTGTTTTGGACTTATTACTTGAACTCAATCATATTGTTTTTCTCCACTATTTTACAACTCAGCCACTTTTACTCAGACTTGAGTCTTAAATGAATATTTTAAATGATAATGTTGGGCTGAGGACTACTGTTTTACTAATGCCCGAGGGCTTGTGATGATATTCTGACTGAGTGTGGCCGAGGCCAGATGTTGAGGATACACTGAGTGATTGTGAGGCCGAAGGCCTGGATGTGAGGATTATATATGGATCGGCTGCACGCCGCAGCAGTTATATTATATGGATCGGGCTGCACGCCGCAGCAGTATCGTATATATTGGATCGGACTGTACGCCGTAATGATATAGCACTTGGGCTGTAGGAGCCCTCCGGAGTTGCACCCCACAGTGAGCGCGGTACCCATATGGATCGGGCTACAGCCGCAGCGAGCTATGGATCGGGCTGACGCCGCAGCGGCTACTATTGTGATACTGTTCTGAGAGTGTTGTTGAGAGTGAGCCGAGGGGCTGGGTACGTTTTTGAGATTGCCCGAGGGGCGGACTTTATGTGTTCATCTTGCATATTTTATTTGCCTTTTACCTGTATACTGTGGTATTTGTGCCTGAGGGGCGGGACTTTTTCTGTGCTTATTCAACACTAACTTGTTTTGAAATCGTTTCGTAATTATTGAAAAGATCATTTTCAAAAAGAGATTTGAACTGAGCCAAAGTATTTCTAAAGATTTCACAGATTACACTGTTTTTCTCAGAAAATTGTACCCGACTTCTATATAGCATTGTTGGTTGTTTACGTTGATTTCTTTGCTGCTCAGTTATTATTTACCTTATTACTCACCTGAGTGTGGAGTACTCATTTACTCCTGCCTCGCGTGCAGTTGCAGGTATTTATTCACCCGGAAGCGGGTATTGGCTGCGTGGAGGCAGAGTTGTAGAGGTTTTAGCGAGTGACTGCCAGCGTTCGCAGCACCACTGTCTTTCTATGTTATTCATTATTCTTGGTCAGTGTATTTCTAGGCTGTAAAGTGGAATTTCATTCTTATAGATGCTCGTGACTTGTGACACCGGTCGGGCTGTGTTGGGTTAAAATTACATTAATTAATATCATTTAAATCATATTCGAATGTTATTTAACTGATTAACTGCTTAAAAGTGGTGTTCTGAAATGGTCTGCTGGCCTTGTCTTCAGAGAGGCGCCATCACGACCAGAGCGGGGTTTTGGGTCGTACAAGTTGGTATCAGAGCCTAGGTTACTAGTCTCACGAGTCATGAGTAGGTTTAGTAGAGTTCGCGGATCGGTACGGAGACGTTGTATTTATCTCGAGAGGCTGCAGAACCTTTAGGAAAAACTTCACCTTCTTGAATTCTTATCGTGCGTTCCTTGATTCAGCTTGAAAAGAAACTCTTGAAATTCCTTCCACGCGTTCGTAAGCGCACATGAGCGCTCAGTATCAGATTGTGCTTGATGGCTTGTGATTCCCCGATCAGGGCGGAGATGTTGATCTCTGTGAGTTTGATGTTAGGCCAGTCTGGAGGACTTGAGGCCGGATCTGCCTATGGCTTGAGGCACGAGGTGCTGATTGTGTGACGCAAGTGTTTTGAACTTATATGTATCGGTATTGTCCCTATTAGCTGGATGGCGGTTGGATATCCATCGTGATGAGTATGTTAGTACTGCGAGATGTATCTATATGACTTGTAGTGACGAAGAAGTCTGGCTGGATAATGATGAATTGTTTAAGTGTTCGTTTCCTATTGTGATTGATGTGTGCCCGAGTATGGCGCGTGAAGAAATTTTCGTGTCTCTAGTTGGGGAGTGAATGCATTACATGTGCGGTATGAGTTCAGACCCAGAAGATAAATGACTATGTAATGTGTATGACGGTAGAGAGGTATGAATACTAAATTGAGGGAAGCAGGTGGGTTATTCTCCTGCGGAGTGTTCTTAAGTGGTATGGTCCTTATGTGTATGTTAGATGATCTCATGTGTAATTGAAGGGTACGTGGAAATTTGGAAATTCGGGTTGCTTAGAGAGTGGACTCAACTGATGTGGGGATGAATGCGAATTTTGCCGAGGATTACATACTAGATGATCTGTGTTTTCACAAACTTGTAAATGATTTGAGTTTAATCTCACCATGGTATTGTGGCATCATTAGAGTTAAAAGTGTTATGAGTTGTTGAGTGTGTCTTGATTATGGCTTCGAGCCAAGTTGGGATTTGCTATTGATTAGCTAATGTGTTACGTCATATCGTGGCTATGTTGGGTTTCCGGTTCGAGGCATGTCTGGCGAATGAGTTCTGGTTGCGGAAATGAGCCGAGGATGCAGCGAGTGAAGCAAAATTTTGACAAAGGTACTGGTGCCTCGTAGATGTGTAAAGAAATTAGGGGATGTCTTAACAGCTGTTGGTAGAATGCTCGGTGCAGGTGCAGGAAGATGTTGTTTGTATTGGAATGGGGTCATATCCTGCGGTGTCAGAGTGGCAATAAGGCACGAGTGGTTACTGTTCGTTAGGTCAGGTATTTGCGTTTGAATAGAGTGAATGACTTTCGAGAATGGTTCTAATGTGTTCAAGATTTATACAGGGAACATCGGGTATCTTAAGGTTGTGCATGTGGGTCAGGAATTGTGTTTTCATTGAAAAGGTCAAGATTGTGTGTATTTTCATGTTAATTATGGGATTCTATGTATCAGATCTGGGAAAAGTAAAGTAACGAATTTAGTTCGCAGGAAGTTCTTCAGAGTAAGTATTCTGGAATGTGTATTTCTGGGAATTTGAGAGAGTATTCAGTGGCTATGGGTCTTAGACAGTGTGGGTCTTGTGCTTGAGTTCTCATGTGGTAGCCCGGGTTGAGGCATTGTGGTGCACAACAAGAGGGAATATCAAGTTGATGATGAATCAGAAGGGAAATTATATAGATGGAATAGCTTGTTAGTGAGAATCGGAATCGTATGGTAAGGATTGATTAATTCCTTGTATGTGTTGAAGTAATGAGCCCTTGTAAGTATTTTTCAGCAATGCTCTTGGAGTTTGGTGGCTTGCTTAGCTTGGTCGAGTTAGAAGGATTCAGTCCTGGCAGGTCTGATTTTGTGAAAAGGAAATCGGAGAGTTCTTGATGGTTTCTACGCGGTTGGAGATGTATATTTTCTATGGGCATGAGAACATGGAATCGGTGCATTGTATTTTTCTTCTAGTTGTGGGATCAATTGGAAGTTCTTGACAGTTTGAGTGAGTAGATTTCTGTGCCCCGGGAAGGGCAGATAAAAGTTTTCATGTTATCCTTGGACGGTATCGGTATATGCGGCATGTTGGTAGAGACGAGGACTAGCGTGTGTGTAGGGTTACATTTTTCAGTTTCTGGAAAGAAAGTTCATAAAACTCCTAGGCAACGGGTAGCCTCAGATAATCAAGAAATGATACTGCTAACTGGAAGGGATTTGACAGCAGAGTATACATCTTCAGGAAAAGGTTAACGTGATTAAACTGATGATACTTCGGTTGGTATTGCGGCGCTTTCTGTTAGATCGACTGTTGATCATCTGAGTTTGGTTTGGTGGCACATGGGAAATTTTTAGACATATCTTTTCCGGGAATATTAGGTACTTGAGGTGTGCATATTATTATATGCGAATTTGGGATCAGGTAATGGTGATTCGTGTTGCTATAGTGGAGTTGAAAGACCGGGAGTTCTCGTGTTCAGGCTATGCATGGTTGTGGATCGTGTGTATAGAACCTGTTTAGCAGTTTATTGGATTTGGAGGCCGAGTGGATCTTTCTTTGCTTGGTATGTTTTTATATTTTTGGATATGATGCTGGGGTGTAGACTAGCTGTCTCAGTGATGGGTTTATTCTAGACTATTGCGCTATGGGGCTAATGCGGAAAGCGCCACGGATAGAGTGGGCGGAGGTGCGTGACGGATATGTTCTAGCAGAGTGGTTTATCTATTCCAAAGACCCAGCGGAACGGCTGAGAAGGCATTGCTTTTCTTAATTGGGCCTTCGTGATGGATGTCAGTGCAAAGAATTTCTACCATTGATTAGTTCCGGTGTTGAAGGGACTTTTCGGATGCGTTTCTTGTGGCCGGGCGAGGTTGTGGATTTCGGTATTGATTTCCGGTGCTGGGCACCGTATCGTATGGCTCCGACAGGAGTTATAGTAGTGGAAGGGCATCCTTCAGCGCTTCTTGGTAATGAGTTGTTGGGCAAGGCCGATGTGGCTACGTATTTTAGCTTGAGCTGGTTGGTTTGGCCCCGAATTGTATTGTTGAGGGATAGGTTTTGATTCGATCGTTATTGAACTTGTTAGTGGATACTGGGGAGATCTATGAGTTGCTTTTTCGTGCTGTGCAGACGTTATGATTTGTTTGGTTAAATGGGCCCATGTGGTGCGGTTCGATTGGGGATTCATAGTGAAAGTCCGAGCGGGAAGAGTAATTGGTGTTGCTCGGTAAATGGAGGTATTGGTTATGACCTATCGGGTTGCGTATCGTAATGTTATTTGTTTCAAACCGTGGGTGTATAAATTGCTTGGTTTCAGACATCAAATGGTGCATGGCTGTCGATTTTGGGCATAGTGACTTGAGGCGTTTCCATGTGTAACAGTGGTTGATTAGGGATCCATGCATTGTAAGCGAGGCCACGTGGAGATATGACCTTCTCGGGGTAGATTCAGGTGTTGTCTAATTTCTATGATGTGAGGCGGAGTCCTAGCTTGTGGTTGTATGGTACTGATTGAGCTTGAGGTACAACTCTTTCGTTTTGAGTCCATATTTCATGGCTTTGAGTCATGCTTCAGACCGTTTCTTATATTGGCTGCGCGTATTATGCAAGTTGTTGGGCTTAGGCCTGTATTGAGGTGTATAATCAACTCAGAGTGGTGGTCTGTTGGATTCGAGGATGAATCGTTGGGTTATTAATGAATACGAACGGATTGATTTAGCTTGTTTGGGAGGATAATTCGAGGTTCGGCTTCGGAACTGTTGATGTATTAGTCAAAACAGGGGGAAGTGGCTTTCGTGAATGGTTGATTCTGAGGAATGGTTACGGTTTATTGCGTGTTTCATTTTCGTTGGCAAGCAATATGAAAGTGTTGGATAAGAACCTCAGTTGATAAGAGGTTTCCTACCGGTATTCGGGTTGTTGTGGGCAAACTGCTATGGATAGAAAGTTTTATTCGTTTCGACGTATTTTGGGTTATGTTAGTGGTATCATATGATTGCACCTGAAGGTCTGCGGGTATGGGTTTTTACAGTTGGTTCGGGCTTATTCTGAGTATAGATGTGAGGTTCTGATTTTGGTGTGTGATTTTCGGAAAGTGCCAATGTGGTTCTATGGTTTCATGACTAGATGGATTTGTGAAATTTCAGCTATGTTGTGGTTATGGACACCACGAGATAGGGGTTGGATGTGGGGATCACCCCGGGTATATGCTTGGTAAGGTCATTCCAGCTATTGGTTGGCTTCTAGGACACTTTGGGTACGCGCGACGACGAGCGTTTGTTTAAGTTTGGGGAGGTGTGAACGACCTGACCCGTCGCTCAGGAGTTAACTGCCCCGTTTTCCCCCATTCTGTATGCTTCTTCAAGTTCATTATCAGTTTTGGTGTGTTAGAGTTGATTTGGATTGGTTTTTGGTAAAGAAAAGAGACACTTAGTCCTCTTTAAGGAAGGCTGTTTTGGAAAAGTCAACCGGATGTTGAACTATTGAGTTTAGAGGGTTCAGATGGCGAAATTTCCGGTGATCTCGTGTTAGCTTCGGGGGATGATTTTGTGACTATAGGAGTGTGCTCAGTAATTGATTTTGGAGGTCCGGTGTAGAATTAGGCGCTTGAAATTGGCGAAGTTTAGTATTTTGGCGAATTCCTGGTTGATAGGTGAGATTTTTTATTCGAGGGTCGAACATGGATTTCCGAGAGTTGCTGTACTTCGTTTAGGGGTGATTTTGGATATGTTTGTGCAAAATTTCAGGTGATTCGGCAGGTGATTTGGTTGGGTTTGATCGAATGCGAGTTTAGTGACGACCCAACCCGTCGTCTCATGTTATTACAGGCCGTTTCCCCCCATTTATTGCCTTTTCTTTGATTTTAATTCTCAGCAACGGGTTTTGAGTTAGAGTTGAATTGAATTGGTTTGGGCAGGAAATGAGACACTAGTCCTTCTGTAGGAAGGGTTTTGGTTTGGAAAGTCAACCGACGTGTGACTTATTAAGTTAGAAGGCTCGTGTGAAATTCTGGTGATTGGTTAGCTTCGGGATGGTGATTTTGTGGACTTTAAGAGTGCGATCGGAAATTGAAACTTTATGAGGTCCGGTGTAGAATCTAGGCTTAATTGGCGAAGGTTGAATTTTGGCGAATTCCGGTTGGTAGGCTGGGATTTGATCCCGGGGTCGGAAATGGAATTCCTGAGAGTTGCTAACTAAAATAGTCAAATATAGAATAAAGTTACCATATACTATTGACATTTATTAGCTTGCCACTTGGCTTAACCATAATGTCAATTATATATGGTAACTTTCTTGCTTTAATTTATACTCCCTCCGGTCCCAAATAAGTGATTTTTTGGCCTTTTTTTGTGGTCCAAAATAAGTGATTTTTTCAGAATTCAAGAATAAATTAATTAATTTTTTCCTACATTGCCCTTGGAGTAAATAGTGTTGGAGTGTGTGTTAGGAGTATTTATTTGAAGAGATAATAGAGGTTAATATGGTCAATTTTATTGCTAATTAATGTTAAAAGGTGAATTTCTTATTCTGTGTGAAAACAGCTAAAAAATCACTTATTTTGGTTTTCTTAATAACACTATGCGGATTCTGAATGATTTTCTTCACATTGCTTGTTACATTTTAGTAAAATATGTAAAAGTTAGGTACAGGAAATATTACATGGAATATGAAGAATTAAGAAAAGGTATTCAAAATTACACAAAATTGTCACTTTTCCAGTTCCAAGTAGATCTGCACCAAAGCAATTTTCCTTTTCTTTTTTTTTTTTTAATCCAAACGCCAAACCTGCAATCAGCAATGTCATTATGAGTCACTAGCAATCAATAGAAATACCCTTAAATATAGCTAAACAGATGTGCATTTAACCTGAATTTTTCCATCAGTAGAACCAGCAAATATCATTTCTCCATCTTTATCCACAGCTAAAGATGTATTTTTAGTCTGTCCACCACTTTTCATCTTAATGGAAGTGATCTTTGTAACTCTTTCTTGGAGCCATACCTCTATGGTGCCAGATTTTGTGGCGGAAAATATGAAATCGTTGTTTACTGCTAGTCGTTGGATGTCTGAACAGGTTGAAAGTGATCCAATGACTGCCTTGCTAGGGAGAGAAAATACCTTCACGAGCACGTTCATTGGATGATAAACAGAAATCATATCATCCTCAAATATTTTTATGTGAATAAAATAAAGTTGCTACGAATGATAAAATGTGTATTTATACCTTTCCAGATATTCCATCAACTAAGGAACCACCAGCAAACACAACATTCTTTAGGACTTGAAGGGAATAGATATTCTGTTTTCCTAATAACTTCTTGGCACCAGCATAAAATGTTGTTGATGTTTGAGAGCTTAAGTCAACTTCCTGCCATTAGTTTGTTATGTTTATCAAACTTAACCGAGAATTGGCAATATTCTTTGTTTTCCAATCAAGAATGTGAGATCAACACAGAAACTTAGGACAATTTTCCCTCCTTGTTCCTATATAATCTACCCCTTGAATGCACAAAGTATTACCTGTATACTATAACCTGTGCATCCGCAATAAAGTTTATCGCCCATAATGGCGAGGCACTTGACATATTTTTGGAAGTTTACATGCTTGGGAACCCCTGACCAATTATAAACCTGCCGAGTTTGAGGTCTGGTGAGTCATTTGTACCAGGCCAAAAGTCTCATCAACATGATTTTATTTGTTTTACAGGAAAACATTAATGTATGGTTGTCTTAAATGAAGACATCTCATGTGATTTAAAAGAAATCCAGAGTGCTGACCTTAACTCCTGTCGCTTGAGATGCAAAGCATGTAAAATGAGTGTTAGCTATCAACTCAAGCACCGGCTCTTTCACATCATGAACCTGAAGACAGTGGATTTCCTCTTGATTGATAGCCCAAACCTGCAAGATTTTTCAGGAAAGGATGTCAAAAGATAATGAGGCCTTTAACTAGAAATCGGCAAATTAAGATAATATGTTCTTAGAGATCATTGCAAAAGGTTTCCTCAGCATAGTATTGTTCAAATCCATAGTTGAGCTCTGGTGCTTCCTCAAATGGAGAAAGATTATAAGGCTAAGTTATTTGCTTTCTGCCGTCTCCAGTAATTAATTTTAAGAACTAAGCATTTCTTAATCGCTTCTTCTTCTATTTTGTATGATACAGAATAGTCTTGAATCTAGGTGATATATTTTCAGACAAGGTTAAGCAGTACTTATTCTCTACTTATTGTAATAAGATCATATCTTTTATACATACTTCATTGCCAGAAGGAGAGCTTACCCGGATTGTTCTGTCCAATGAGCCACTATAAAGTTTATCACATGAAGATGAAACATAAAGGCATGTAACAGCCTTTGCGTGCTCACGCGTTTCATGAATTAACCGAGGAGGTCTTTTTCCAGTTTCCCAGACCTGAACACAGAAAGCTCAACATGTTAGATTTTTTAAAAAAAAATAGGAGACAAAAGGTATTGCCGCTACTTATTAGGAAGGCCCTTACCTTAATGGTTCCATCGGAATGACTGCTAATGAGTCGACCTCTTATGTGGAGCAGACAAAGAACTTCTCCATTCATCGACACATCCACCTCAGGACATTCAGAATAGCACCATAATTCTGCCTGCAGTTGTAACTATTAGGACCTTTAAAAGTTGGATTTCCTTATGCAGCTATTAATTATACCTATTAGCGTAGAAAACACTTACAGCATCAATACATGGAAAGTTCATCAAGGTTTTCATTATATCACTGACCACTATAGAGTACTTTTTAATTTTCCTCAAGCTTTTGTACAAACATTTGGCATATATTCCCAGTTCGTTGAGTGCACCTTATAACATAAAGACCAACCGCAAGTTATGAGTAAAATCTTAATATCCTGTTTACATACTTCCTAAGTAGACAATCCAGCCTTACCTAAATCAGTAATAAAGCCTCTCAAAGCAAGAGCTGCCAAGATCTTCTCCTCGATATTCTTTGTCGACTGGAGCATCTGTATAAATTGCTCAAGCAAGGACTTACGAGCAACATCTCTAATTCCAGTATCGGGAAAATTATAGAGCATGTGAATTAGCCATGTGGCTACAATAAAGGAAGATTTTGCTATCTCCATTGAGGTGCTCTTAAGGCATTCCTCTAAAGCTCTGAATATTAATCCTTTCTCATGGTTGCAAAGAACAAATGCTGTTCTATTTTCCCAAGAACTCAAAGCTTTTTCTTCCTCTTCCTATAAACCATGTGTTAGTTAAGATTCCTAGTTGTACAAATTACAAAATAATAAACCATAATACAACTAATATCTCAAGAACTCCGTACCATTATATTGGTGGTGTTATTTTCACCTGCCTTTTGCCTCTCTTCTTTCATCATGGCATTATATCGCTGATTAAATCCTGCAATCTTGAGTAGCCGAGCTTCAAGAAAGGACTTACCAGAGTTAGTTAGATGCCCGGAAAGAGATAACAAGGCATCAAGAGCCCTGAGCTGAGACGTGGGGAAGTCCTTTTTGTGTAGTGCTTCAATCAGTGCCTCTATCGATTCTTCCCTGTATATGCTCATTTGCCGAGGCTCAACCTGAATCAAATTTTCCTTATACATTTTTGTTCAACATAGAGTAGCTGAAAAGAACTTCAATATTAACTGGAACAGACCAGAAGGTCAAGCTGCAAAAGAAGAGGAGCAATGGTAGATTTCTGCTCCATTGAAGCCATTTGAAGACAGACAAGAAGAGTGTGCATTGTACTAAATGCTCCCTCATCCTTAATTATCTGCAGAATCTGGTTGCACAATGTTCTCCTGGAATACAATAAATTGAACAAACATTTTTCATGAGTTAGAATCTAGAGGGATTATTTTAGGGTAATATATAAACAAAAGATCAGATACATATTTAAGTTTCAATTTTGGAAACCAGATAAGCCTGTAGTAAATAAGCAAGTCAAAAGGTGATTTTATAGACAAAAATTTGAAAGAATAAAGTCATGTTTGTTTTAAGTACCTGTTTAACAAAACTAACTCATAAAGAAGTTCTATGCATGTGCCTTTCACGCTATCGCTTCCTGTGTGAATTAACTCAAGAACAGGAGAGAACTCAATTCTACTAGCTATTGTATTTCTGCAACCCTTATCAGCCCGAATACAGCATAAAAGTATGCATACAATGGACTCTCTACCATTTTCATGGTCTAGGCACTTGAGCAAGGCAAGAATACCATTTCCTGATATAATCTGCATAGCATTGAATGATCGATCGCTCTCACCTCCTCCAGTAATAATTTGCTCGAGCAACACAACAGCAGCATCCTTTGGTCCTATTATGAACTGAAAATCACTAAAATCCTCACTTCTGTTTGAGATAATCTGAGTAAGAGAGGGTACAAAATTATGAGCCGAAAGTTGAGAGAATGATGGCCTGAGTAGGTAAATAAGAACCGCTGCTTCAGCAAGACCATCTTTTAATAAAGTAGCTAGACATTCAAAATCTGAGTCCACACTTGTGAGGATCTCACCAACTCTATCCTCTGCATATAATAGCTCGGACAAAATATAAATTGTCGTCCTTAAAACTTCCCTCTTTTGGGAAGCTGATAATACCTCTACAAATCCATTCACTATTGTTGGTGCAGATAAGTAGGAGTGAACTCCTTGAGATTCAAGTTTCGAGTCACCCCATATCTTTGCTATAGTCAATATGGCATGTTCACATTCTTGTAAGTCCTCTGAAGTGCACAGACATGAAACATAAGGTTTTAAGCCATTGATAATTGCTTCAGTTGCTGCTTGAGAAATTACACTTGTAGGTGACATAGATACAGCTGCTCGCCTAAATCTTCGTGATCTTTGTTCGATGATTTCCTCTATGCGCCTATGATTGGGATGATTAAATGTCGGAGATGGAGTGGATTCAGATGACCTCTCTCTTGAAGAGGGAATGCTTAAATAACTTCCTGGTGTTTCAGAGTAAGAAAACTCCTGTGCTAGGTCAGGGTGCTGTTCTCTCCAAGACGTTATTAGTCGCTTCAGGACATAGTTGGTTTTAGGAAGAGTAGATGCAGATAAAGACTGCCTTGTAATGGGGCATGTTGTATTGCCTCTATTCATCCATTCTTGGATGGCTTTCCTTTCATATGTTTGACCGGTTTCAAGGGTGACGGGATCATTGAATATCTGTCCAGTTATCGGACAGACAAAATCTTTAGGTGGCCTTGATGGAGCAGTCGACTTATCCGACAATGGGAGAGAAATGCAGCTGTGACTTCCTTCATCACTACCATCCGGAGAGCTGTCATTGTTTTCAGAGATTTTTAGAAAAGGTTTTTTTCACTTTTGTCCTCTCGGCCAAAATTAATTACGGGCGCTAGCCCAAATATACAAAACATATACACTGATTATGTAAATAATATGTATATTTATGTATACTATATGTACATTTATACTTAATATACAAAACATATATGTTTACCAGCTATTATTTTTTAAGGCGGCCCAAAAATGTAATTATCCCTAAAATTTCAATCACCTCCAATATTAGAAAGTGACTTGCACTGAGACATACCCTTTTTCTAAGGATTGACTAAGGCTCCACCTTTGAGAATTTCTTTTCCCTGCAGTTTCATGCTGCTCCTGCATGTGTAAACAACTATCAGAGCAGTCCCATAGATTCAAGTCTGGGAACCACTGGTAAAAATGTTAAAACAAACATCGCATAAACATACTGTCCTTTCTTCATCCGAGTCTGCTGAGCTAATTTTTAACTCTTGGGATGAATGCAAAGAAATAGAACTCGAGGTGTCCTTAACACGTCCAGACAAGAGGCGTAACACAGGTACACCTTTCTTCGAGGGGGTATCTGATCCTTTTGGTGAAGGAGCTTTAGGGGACTCCAGTTTAGGGAAGTCCATTGAAGGGAAGGACTTAGGAGATTGTCTTTGGTTTGTATTAATTTGCTTCACTTTGGACCTGGCTTCTACATCCTTATTCACTCCACTACAATAGGATGAATTGTTTTCTTGATTCTTTTTATTCAATGTAGTGTATACATGAGGCTCAGGGTCATAATCTTCTTCATCCACCTCAGGAATTCCTTTCTGAGTATGACAAGAAAGAGCATTACTTTACTTTAATAAACACACTAGTGCAAATTATCACTGATTCATATTGTAACAAGATGTATGTAGTAAAGTTAAGGGTACAAAAAACTAACTAGTGGATCCCTAGTTGTGGAGTCCTCCTGATTCTCAGACGACGAAGAAGTCATATTCAATCTGCTAAAATCCATTGGATTAGAGAAACAAGTTGTGACATTCTCTTTTTACAGTTTTCATAAGTCATAACGAATTTTTAAACATGGAAAGCCATAATGGCAGTGCAACAGAACTGTGGTTATTGAACTAACAATTTATTCAGTGATTACAAGTTAATAAACCTGACCTTGAGGCTCTATTTGCATTCTCCTTGACTCTCAGAATAGGAGTAAATCCGGCACTCTTAGGCAATATTGGGCCAAATTTGACATAATCAGGAATTGACCGGCATACCTCATGCAATGGAGTCATCGGTGGCTCTGCGATTGGCAACAGAGGAATTGCCTTTTTTGAAGTTACGGAATCATAGTTCATACAGTCCTTATAGTATTTTGCATAAAGCCTTGTATTCTCATCCAATGACTGTCCATAAAGCTGCTCGAGTTTCTGCATTTTCTCAGCTTGATCAGGCCTTACAGAAAATATCAAAGATTCATTAAAATCATGATCAAAATCCATAGTGAAAGACAAGTCACTTGAATCAGGAATAACATCCATCACTATCCGATGTCTCTCCTCTGAGTACCACCCGACGATGGAGCTCATGTGTGGAATAAACAAAGTTTTCCATAGCTCAGGTGCAAAATCTATCCGCGAGAAGAAAGGGTCGACAGTAAACATCTCCAGTATATGAAGTACTGCATTGTGAACATTGTTTCTCAACTTCCACAAGTAAGAAAGGTTTAAATGAGCCCAAGCAGAGAGATAGAAATTAGGGACCCCTGCAGTTTTCTGATTAGAATCCAACATTGCACAAACTTGCAGCATTTTTTCCGCGTAGTCTAGTCTAGCCATCTTAGTTTCAATGTTTGATGTGTTGATTGCTTCTTCAAGGGCATCAATTCCCCAGTCCAAATTGGCTAAAACCGCTTGATCAGAGTATCGAACTTCTGTGTCTTTTTTGGTGCTCTCATCTTCAGCTGCTAACCTCTCAGCACATTGTTCTTTGTGCAAGGTTCTTTGTTCTTTATCAATAAGTCTATCTTGAATGAAACTACCAACAGATGTGATCAAGGACCTAACTATGTCTTCTTGATCCATTTCAAACCTGTAATTTCCAGCCATTGTAGAGCTCCCCTATCAAATGTGTAGTCACAGTTCTAAGCTTAAATTCAATTGGACATCATCAAAATACTTAAACTTAAAAAGGTTTCATAAGTGCATGAAAACAGGCACATTACTCAACCATAAGGGCAGCCCTGTGCACTAAGCTCCCGCTATGTGCGGGTTCCGGGGAAGGGCCGGACCATAAGGTCTATTTTACGCAGCCTTATCCTACATTTCTGCAAGAGACTGTTTCCACGGCTTGAACCCGTGACCTCCTGGTCACATGGAAACAAGCCAACAACTTTACCAGTTACGCACATTACTCAACCATATTCAGGCATAATGTCAAACAACTTGAATTCAGAAAAACAACAGAATTTAAGTGTTTGTCTCTCTACCTCCGCAGGATAGGGTTAGGAACTACAAATGATTCTATTTAATCACATTACAAGACCACCACAAATTCCTTCATTTTTCTATATAAAAAAAACTGAGGTAAGTTATTCGAAATCCTTAACACTCTCCTACACATGTAATTATTATAGGTAGACTAAAAGCTTCTTGTTCTCGATTCTTATATGGTTTTCTTAAGCTCAACAATTAATTTGTGGATCGGAGTATCTTAACAAGTTAAATGGTGAGTTTGGAGTAAATCGGTGCTAAATGATGGACCTTGATCACACACGGTGGTATTTTCAACAACTACTACTGTGTCTTAATTCTAAACAAGTTGAGACTGTCGCTCCATTTAAGCTCATCTCAATTTAATATCAAAGTATTTGATTGCTCCTTTTCTTGAATGAGAAAAATGACTAACTATTATTGTAGAATATTTACTCGTTCATTTTATACGTCACTATTTTCTTTTTAGTATGTTTCGCGTAGAATGGAATATTTATATATTTAAAATAATTTAACTTTAAACATATCATTTTATCCAATAGCCCCACACATGTTATTCATGGTTTGTTTAATATTACAGTTTCAACTGTCTTTCTTTCTTTCTTAAACTATATACCCAGTTAAATAGGTTCACATAAAATAAAATAGACGGAGTAGTGTTTGATGTCATTTATCTCAAGGTTAAGTATTTAAAAATCAATACAAGACTTCAAATTTAGACAAAAAATCACCTACTAGTTTTCAACAAAATGTAGATGGCGGTAAAAAGCTCTTATTATTTGTCATAAATCATTAGTAACAAAAGATACTTTAGATTTTGCACATATATTATTAATGAAATTATCTAATCAAAATGTTGATCTAATATGTAAATCTCTGGCACTGATGAAAAGTAAACTTCGAAAGTTAAAAAAGTTCAACGACTAGACCCATCCATCAGGTCAACAATTTGTTAAAATTTTGTCATTGCTTGCTCATTCAACTATATATACTTCCTTCAATCTCTCCGTTCCTCAAGATTTTGAACTCAAATCATTAGTAGTAAGGAACTTTAACCATAATAACTTCCACAGCTATATATGTTTCTTTTACATTCTTTCCCACTAATATTCTTATGCTTGTGCTTCCAAACCGACTCAAATATCAATAATATTATAGTTACTCACCAAATTAGGTCTCATTTTTACTGTGATACAAAAATTTAAAGCCTAGTCGATCGTATATATTAGGAAACTAAAAGTCATATTAACAATTCTTCAAAAGCTATATATATATATATATATATATATATATATATATATATATATATATATCTCAATATCAATCAATTCCATTAATATTGCCTTAGTCAACATGTTATAGTTACGTATTATATTAATTAATATATATATATATATAGTATTTTACTCCTTCCGGTCCAAAATAAGTGATTTTTTGACTGTTTTCACAACAGATTAAGAAATCCACCTTTTAACACATACTCCAACACTATTTACTTCAAGGGCAATGTAGGAAAAAAAAAATTAATTTGTTCTTGAAATCTGGCAAAATTACTTATTTGGACCACAAAAAAAAGACCAAAAAATCACTTATTTTGGACCGGACAGAGTATATTTTAAATGATTGGTCGTTTAGTAGGCTGATATAAGACAAAAAGGTATCTAATGTATTTGGTTTGTTAGTTTGGATTGTTCTTCGCTTTTAACTATTCCACGGTTTCCGTTGTTGCTTCTACATATTGATCAAGTTTAATTCTCACGTATATTCTTAGAAAATGCTCATATGATCTAAAAAAAAAAAAAACTACAGCTAATTAAATTGCATCATCGTGCCATAATTTTAATTATTATTTTTGTTTTTTTCCTTATGAATGGATAAATTATTTATCAATTGATCAAGGACCATAACTAGAAACACTTTATACATATATACTCCGTATTTGTCCAAAAAGTGTCAAAGTTTGGGTCCTTTTCTTTTCTAGATGTTCAATCCTGATTAATAGTGAACACTTCCTTGGAAATTAAACACTGTTTATTCATTAGCATGTGCAAAAATCAATTTTATGAAATAATATGAACCAAACAGATTCACAGCATCCTGCATTTCAAGTGAAAGTTGGCCAAGTTCATTAGTCAAATTCTGAAATAATTTTTGGCCAAAAAACCTTCCACCTTATTCTTTTACCGAGACCTAAAGATCGGACTCCATATATATTCCAAAATTAGTCAGAACATGTCCTTAAAAATAAAGGAGACACAAAATGTACGTGATTTGAAAAATTAGCCATACTTCTACAAGTAAATAGGAGTAAATTTACTGTATAAAAATGCATATATAAGAAAGTAGAAAGTTTGAATAGATTATCTAGTTATTCCGAAAATATTCAAAAAGAATAATTTTACAATATTCAATAACGAAGATTAATGCCTTACAATACTCAATCTTAATTAAAGATGTTCACTCGAGTGTTTTCTAACATTTACTCTCTCAATTATTTACAACACTATTTCTAGTACAAGAGAATAATCAAGACTAAGTTTTTGATTGAGATAAAAAATGAACTGAAGAAAAGCCTCAATTTATAGGGAATACTGCAAATCTTTCACATCTTTATTAGTACTATTCATGCAAACGGCCAACTTGTCTGATCTCTTTGGTAAAATGAATGAAGAAAGCATTAAGCAGGTGTCTTTTCCAAACGTGCATGTGAAAAACAAAGTGTGGCATATAAACAAAAAAAAATCTATACAATCCCGACTGTGTGTAGCAGTGTAGGCAGTCATGATAAATTTGACAAGAATTGACAAAAACTAGAAGAGTTTTGTTATGAAAATATGATAATCTTTCTGAAGAAGATTATTCATTTGGTACTCCATTGAAGTTTAGCCCAATTGAAGGTTTGTTTTGAAGATTGACAAAGGAAGCTCAAGTATGAACCAGGTTCATCTCTTGTGTGCATAAACACGGGCAAATTCGAGCATGTGGGATGCACATGAAGGAGTGTGACGACCCAATTGGTCATCACCTGTATTCCTACTCACTCTGTATTTCTGAGGCTGTGAAAGCCTCACTTGGGAGTTGCCTCGAATTTGTGTGCGCAGTCCGGGCGCGTAGCCGAAACGTTTAAATATGAATTTGCAAGAAAGATAATAAAAATTTTGATGTTTTAATTGATTAAGTTTGACTTCGGTCAACGTTTTGGGCAAACGGACCCGGACTCGTGATTCGACAGTCCCGGAGGGTCCATAGGATAATATGAGACTTGGGGGTGTGCCCGGAATCAAATTCCGAGGTCCCGAATCCGAGGAATGAATTTTTACGTGAAATTGTTTTCTGAAAATAATTAAAGAATTAGAAAGTGTTATTTGTTTAGAAGACTGTGCTGTTGGGCTCGTATTTTGGTTCCGACGCCCGGCACAAGTCTTAAATATGAGTTAAGCAATTACTGTGAAATTTGGTTAGATTTGGACGTCCTCTAACGTGTTTTGAGTTAGAAACAGTAAAATTTGATGTTTCATGGAAATTGGAAGGAAATCATGGGTCTTGAGGCCTAATTCGATGTTGTTTTGGCGATTTGATCGCACGGATGAGTCCGTAGGATGTTTTTGGAGTTATGTGTATGTTTGGTTTGGAGCCCCGAGGGCTCGGGTGAGTTTCGAGTGGGTCCCGGGAGGGTTTTAGACTTAAAAGTATCAGAAATTGCAGGTCCAGGTGTTGCAGGCCCCCAGCGCGGCCGCGGTCATTTATGCGCGGTCCGCGCTGGAAGCCGCGCGGCCGCGGTGCATTTCTGCGCGGTCCGCGTGGCTAGGTTCAGAGGGCGAGTGAATTCTAGGTCAACCAGCGCGGCCGCGCACCAAATCAGTGCGGTCCGCGCTGGAAGATTCAGAGAGGGGTCTTGGGTCCATTCAACCAGCGCGGCCGCGCACCAAATTAGTGCGGTCCGCGCTGGGTAGGTTCAGAGAGTCGTTTTCCCTTCCTTCCTCGGCGCGGCCGCGGGGCATTTTTGTGCGGTCCGCGCCGGATCTTCAGTACAGTATATAAAGTCGGGATTTTCAGTCATTTTTCATTTTTTTCAAAACCCAAAACATAAGTGACGATTTTCCAAACGATTCTTCTTCTTCAAAACGATTGGTAAGTGATTTCTAACTTATTTTCTTTACTCCTTAACATCTTTAAACATAATTTTAACTTCAAAACAAAGATTTTAATGGGGAAATTGGGAATTTAGGGTAGAACCTAGATTTTCTAAAATTGGGGGTTTTGGACCTCAATTCGAGGTCCGATTCCGAAATAACTTACATATTTGAGTTCATGGGGGAATGGGTAATCGAGTTTTGGTTCGAACCTCGGGTTTTAACCACGTGGGCCCAGGGGTGTTTTGGGAAATTTTGAGTAAAACTTTGGGAAATTTACTTTTCATGCATTCAAATTTATTCGATTAGCAGTTGTTGATACATTCAAGTAATTGTGACTAGATTCGAGCGGTTTGGTGGTGAATTCGAAGGGTAAAGCGATACTAGGGGCTTGAGTTGAGTTGGAGAATTCGAGGTAAGTGTTTGATCTAACTTTGGTTTGAGGGAATAGGATTAGAGTATTATTTGCTAATTGTTAAATGTTGAGTACGGTGTATAGGCATGGTGACGAGTATCTATACACCGGTGTCTAGCATGACCGTGAGTCCTTACTTGTGCTTGTTTGGGAGCTGTAGTGACTCTTTCTTGTTTAATTGATGGATTCGATATAATGTGAACAATATGAAGAGAAAATATGAATTGTAAACTCCTTGGAGCGTTGGCTCGAAATATGACACGATTAAGACGTAAGAAATGAACGAAAGAGGAAGAGATGTAATTACTCCCTTGCCGGGACGTGTAAGTTATTGTTGTTGCTCCCTTGCCGGGAGTTAACTGTTTATTTGTATTCTCCCTTGCCGGGATGGTTGAATTGATGCTTGTTCCCTTGCCGGGAAATACTTATATATTATGAAAAGGGATCGTGTGGCACGCCTACCACTTATATATTATGAAATGGGATCGTGTGGCACGCCGACCACTTATATATTATGAAATGGGATCGTGTGGCACGCCGACCACTTATATATTATGAAATGGGATCGTGTGGCACGCCGACCACTTATATATTATGAAATGGGATCGTGTGGCACGCCGACCACTTATATATTATGAACTGGGATCGTGTGGCACGCCGACCACCTAGTTATATATTATGAAATGGGATCGTGTGGCACGCCGACCACTTATATAGATTATGAGATCGGATGTGGTTTCGTGTTTACTTCTGATAAGTTGTGTTCATCTGTATTTCCCCTAAGCATGTCCCCTCCCTGCCTTAGCTGGTATTTTCTGTTGTTATTTCATTGTACTTGTATATACATATATACCTGCACAGGTCGTTTTTGGTAGGTCCTGTCTAGCCTCGTCACTACTTCACCGGGGTTAGGCCAGGCACTTACCAGCACATGGGGTCGGTTGTGCTGATGCTACACTCTGTGCATTTTTGCACAGGTCCAAGTATTGAGCAGCAGCAGCAGCATTAGCACGGGGGCGAACCTTCAGTCCAGAGAGACCCGAGGTAGCTTGCAGCCGTCCGCAGGCCCGGCGTCTCCCTTCTATCTTTACCTTTGGCTGTCATCTCATTGTACCCGAGATAAACAGATTATGTTTCTTTCATACTTTGTATGTAGAACTCCTTAGATGTTCGTGAGTATGTGACTCCAGTCCCGGGGTAGAGATATATGTGTTGGAACTTCTGTATTATCGGTCATCTATCTACATTTAAGTCTTCCGCTTATGATTTTAATTCTGTCGCCTTTATTTAATGTTGTTAATTGTTAAAAAGGAACAGGTGTTTAATGAAATTGCTAATTAAGTTGGCTTGCCTAGCTCTCATTAGTAGGCGCCATCACGACACCCGAGGGTGGGAAATCCGGATCGTGACAAGGAGGTAAGCTTAACTTGGTATAATTGATATCTCCTGATCGAAAAGGTTGCATAATTGATAAGGAGAAGGACTCCTCACTCAAAGAGAACACTATCCAAGATAAGGAAGGAGTTAGAAGTTGAGATCAACTAGAACTCTTCCACCAAGGAAGATTAGCATTAGAACTCTAGTTATTTTCTACTCTACTAACTCTATAAATCGCAGGATGTTCTAACTTTACAGGTTATGCACAAAGCAGAAGTTAAACGTGAATTGAGAGCAAAATAGCAAGGCATTTTGCAAGCAGTTCGTGTGTGATTGAAGTGTGCATACCTGAAGCTACATGAACCAGACAGAAGAACCAGTTCCAAGCGTTTGTCTTTCATTTTAGTTCAATTGTAGTAGGTGTTTTCATATTGTACCTTTCAGCTTTATCTTGAGGCAATTGGAATAGGTACTCAGAGTATTCAAGTTAGAGTTAACTTGAAGTTGTCGCAACAGTTAGAGGTTGTTTGCCACAACGGGATTAGAGTTAATCCTAGGTTTACAAAAGTGTTTTGTAAATGCAGCTTTTGGCTCAGTGATTTAGTGGACAGTTTGGGAAAATCCTACTGAGAAGTAGGTCGTGGTCTTTTCACCTTTTGAGCCAGGTGTTTTTCACGTAAAATACGTGTGTTCTTTACTTTCCGCATTTACTATTTCAGCAATAGTAGGTTAAGGAGCACTTAGAAGAACCAGGTCCTTCCATAATCAATTTAAGCGAAAAATTGGACACCACACAAATCACTCCCCCCCCCCCCCTCTTGTGTGGTATTGAAGTTAAAATATCAATTGGTATCGGAGCGGCTTAACCTTGAAGTGACTAACACCTTAGGAACAGATCAAGATGAGTGTACACTGTCGCGCCCCCTTTTCCCTCTTTGCATCAGAAAATTGGGTTTATGACATTTTGGGCATTGGACAACTCATTCCTTTTGGGAACTGGGTTTTTGCATTTGAAGAGTAACCACCTAATGATTTAGGGTGCATTAGGACACCTATAAGGTTCACTACTAAGTTTGTTTGATAACCAGAGATAGGGTAAGGGCTTGAAATTATCCTAAGGGGAAGGTGTTAGGAACCCCTCAGGATCCACTAGTGTGGTTCCCACCCAGACAGTTTTTGTGAATTTGTGAAATTTAGCAAATAGACGAGTATAGGCTCAAATAGTAGGGGATTTAAGTTTAAACACATAAGAGTTTGAAAGAGCAATTATTAAAAGGCGGATTTTGAAAAGAAGTTGCAAATGATAAGAAAAGGGGTCCTAGGTTTATTTATAATATGGATCACATCAATGCAACACCCGGTAATCACTCCTCAAAAGAGGGGCTACACGTGGTATTAGCGCACCGGTCATCATATCCATATCCATATCTACCCTTCCCACCCCGTCAAGGTGTTAAAGCGCGAATTGGTCTCGACCTCTATTGCATGCTATTACCCGTCCCATTCCTATCAGTCTCGGAGGATTTAGGACTACTATTCCTATAAGAAGGAGAATTTTAGGCTGACTCTTGGGTTTTAAAGGTAAAAAGACTAAGGCGACATTCAAAACACACAGGACTGCATATCAGGGGAGACATGTAAAACAAATAAGAGGCTCAGATATACCTCCTCAAGTAAAGCACATAATTAGCATGACTTTAAAACATATTCATGGCCAGAATTTAAAGTACTAAGACAGGGGAGTATCAGTTGTTGAAGCAGACCAATTTATTACATAGCTCAGATAAGAAGTCTGAATCAGGCCTGCCTGCTGGTTGAGATCAGTGATTCATTCCATTCGAGAAAAATGTGGTTTGGAATGTGATAGAAGACCCACAATTTTATACGAAGACAATGCTTCATGCATAACCCAATTGAAGGGAAGATTTATAAAAGGAGATAGAATGAAGCACATTTCACCAAATTATTCTACACACATGATCTTCAGAAAATGGTGACATTGATGTGCAACAAATCCGTTCAAGTTGAAATCAAGCAGATTTGTTCACCAAATCTTTTCCAACTGCAACCTTCGAAAAGATGGTATACAATATTGGAATGCGGAGATTTGGGTATTTGAAACAACGTCTTTATCAGGGGAAATAAAGTATGCACTGTACTTTTTTTTTCCCTTCCCTAGGTTTGTTCCCACTGAATTTTTCCTGGTAAGGTTTTAATGAGGCAGCTTGCATCGTATATTATTAGTGTACTTTTTTTCTTGACTAGGATTTTTTTTCCCATGGAATTTTTCCTAGTAAGGTTTTAATGAGGCACTTAATGATGACATCCAAGGGGGAATGTTATGAAAATATTATTGTGGATTCCATTTATTATTCCATTGTAAATAATCTTCCTGAAGAAGATGATCCATTTGGTACTCCATTGAAGTTTATCTCCAAGTAGCTGATGCAGGCAGGTTGCAAGCAACTCAATGAAATGACTTGCAGCAATTTCTTATTAAACATGCAGGTTGCGAGCAGCTCATGCAGACATCTTACAAGCAGCTCAAGAAAAGTCCCGCAGCTGCTTCCTTTCTTCTATAAATAGAGGGGATTTCAGTTCATTATGTACATCAGTTTGAAGTTTAATAATATATCAATCTCTCTCTATACTTGTCTTCGATTTATTACTTTACGGTTTTTATTTTATAACAAGTTTGACATTTAAACTAATTAAAGGAGAAAACTTAGGGATTTTTTCCTATCTATACCATATATGAAACCTTATTACTAAAAATGTACATATTTTCATTATTACCCGCCATGTTTATATTTTTCCTATAAAATTTATACCATTCATTAAATACCCAATATTAAGAGCTGATTCCTTCCAAATTAGGCGCCTACAAATCTGGGATAAATATTTGAATAGCTTATTCCTTCCAAATTAGGCGCCTAAAAATTTGGGACTAAATATTTTTTCATATTCACATCAGATTTGTTTCCTCCCTTTTCTGCAGGCTTCTCTTTCATCATTTTTCACGTATTTCTGTTTCTCCAATACCATTCCCATTTGAAGAATGACTCAAGAATGTGCAAAGAAGATACAGATGCTACTAGCGCCACAAACAAGAAGCTCGAAATAGTAATGAATAAAACGAGATATATGCAACAGGCCACTTCTAGGTTAACAGAAAACAACAGGGACGTTGCAACAGTGAGTAGATTTGAAGCTGGAAGAATAGAAAAATATATTGGTGAAATGAAACTATCTAAGTTAAACATCTGCTTCCAAACACAAATAAATGTTGACTACAAAATTTTCTCCTAATCTACAAAAAATCTATAAATAAACTACAAATCAGTTTACGTATATATAAAGCAGTATTATTTTGAAGGGTATCTACAAAATTACTACATTTATACTACAATTACACTACAATCTATGTTGAAAAAAGATGTTGACTACAAAATTTTCTCTTTATCTACAAAATTTCTACAAATAAACTACAAATCAGTTTAAGTATTGTATATAGTTGTATTATTTTTAAGGGTATCTATAAAATTATTACATTTATACTACAATTAAACTATAATCTATGTTGAAAAAAAATGTTGACTACAAAATTTTCTCTTCATCTACAAAAAAAAAATACAAATAAACTACAAATCAGTTTAAGTATTGTATAAAGTTGTATTATTTTTAAGGGCATCTACAAAATTACTACATTTATACTACAATTAAACTGCAATCTTATGTGAAAAAAAATGTTGACAACAAAATTTGCTTTTCATCTACAAATTTCTACAAAACTACAAATAAACTACAATTGCACCCATACTGTCACACTTATATTTTTAAGTCTTTTCACAAATTTCAAGCTACCAAAAAATTGCACGAGATCGACTAGGATTAAAAAGAAGAGAAAATGAAGAAATTGTCGATGAGAAGCTTTAAACTCGAGGAGAACCAAATAGAAGGTGAATCAAGAGTTTAGGACTGAGATATTGATTTTGCTGACTTCATCTTCTTTTTCAGATCTAGCTAGTGTTTTGATTTTGATTATTCTACATCTTGATGGTTACGGCCTTTTGAAGCTCGCCGGAGGAGGTTACAGAAGATTCATATGGCTACCCCACAAATTTACAATTGAGAATTGTCTATGTTGAAAAACAATGGGTTTCATATTGAATCTCTTTGGCTAAAAATCTGATTATAAAAAATGGATCTCATTTCTGTATTTTTTGAGAAGAAGAAGGAATGGAGAAGAGAAAGAAATGGGAGGGGGAAAATGGCGCTGGTCAGATCTTGGGAATTAAGGGGAGAGAGAAACGTGGGATATATGGACACCATTAATTAAGGAGTAAAAAACTGCCAATTAATATGCCTCTAAATTAATTATGGTATATAAATGGTAATTTGGTATGCTGAAATATAATTAACTCAAACCTTAAACATTGAGGGTAATAATGTTTCATACGTGGTATAGGAAGGTAAAAATCCCTTCAATTTAATGTCTGAAAGTTTCTTTTTCCAATATGCTTATTGGGCTTATCCAATCCAACTAGCTAGCTTAATGGGCGTGTACTAACACACTGAATACAGGGGAGATTTGCACAAATAGAAGGATTTGAGGCAACTATTTATATTTTATCCTTGTTTAGTGAAGTTTTGCAAAAATAACCCTGACATACACAACAGAAAGAATGGAAAAATTACGCTTATTCAATACCGGCTAAATTTGGTACTATCTTTATTCTACCTGTCTTGTTATATTTGTTCACAAGTTCTGTCGGGTGAGCAAATTTTGCTTGTGTTGTTAGTTTTGCCGGACAAGCTAAACTTGGTATTATAATTCATTCTACCTATCTTGTTAGATTGTTCACAAGTTTTTCTCGATGAATAAATCTTATATGTATTAATTTATTCAATTGTTTCACAGGTTTTCCTAGACAGGCTAAACTTGGTACTGTCTTTTTTTTTGGTTTCCCACCCGGTGTCCGGTACCCGGAGCCCGACTATATCCAGATTAGGATGTGGTGCAGTGGATGGGACTGCTCCTCCCTTAACCAGAGGTCTCGAGTTCGAGCCCTGGGTATGGAAAAATCCTTGGTAGGGAGCGCTTCCCCCCGAAAGGGGCCCTACGCGGCGCGAATCCGGATATCTTCGTTCTACATATCTTGATAAGTTTGTTCATAAGTTTTGCGGGATGGTCAAATATTGCATTTGTTATTCAATTGTTCACAATTTATGCCGGACGAGCTAAACTCAATATTATCTTCATTCTACTTGTCTACTTAAATGCTCACAAATTTTATTGGATGGAGAAATCTTGGTTGTGTTATTCAATTGTTCATATCTCTAATTAATTTCTTTTCAACTAGATTTCCTTGCAATGCCTATAATAGCCTCGGCATGTTAACTATCTTTCTTTTTCAATCTTCATAGTGGGAAGAAGAAACCAAACTTGTAGCTGTTAGCCTTTATTGTGGCCTTGTGGGACTAAAGAACCTTTTTGCCCAAAATAATAGAAGGAAACTGTATGGAGGAAATTAAAAACCAAGTGTCGGTGACAGTGGCATGAGGACATTAGTGGAGAATGATGTGTCACTTTACTTTTCATTGATGTACAACTTCTCTTTTTATTAGAATCAGTAGTATGCAACTCTCTGTTTCTGTGGTGGTGTAAGAGATTGGTTACTTTGAAGGTACAATAAAAAAGGCAGCCCGAAGCTCCCGTTATGTGCGGGGTTCGGGGAAGGACCAAACCATAAAGGTCTATTGTACGCAGTCTTACCCTGCATTTCTGCAAAACGCTGTTTCCACAATTAGAACCCTTGACCATCTATTGAAGGTACAATGATCTTGACAAAATGTTACATCTATTAATATATATTCATTAGCTGAGGCAGACATAAAAATGACAAAACATGTGAGGAAATTTAACATGATAGTAACCCCCACCCACAGGGCAAAGGGAAAGCTAGCAAAATTTTGCCATCTTAGATCAAGAAAAGGCTGATGATTTTTAAAGCAAAATTGCAGCTAGTCAAGTATTAGTAGGCAAGAGCAAACAAAAAATACTCAAATTTCATTAGCTTTTGATGAGAAATTCAGGGAAACTATTACTATAATTTTGAATTTGACAAGAGTTTTATACATATACACTTGAAAAATAAGGGTCAGTTCTTGATTTCTTATTGAGAAGAGAACTGAACCCTTCTCCCACAAAACTTGCACATCAAAATGTCATCTAACAGGGGAGGAGGAGGGCACACCATTAACAACCTCTCATCCAAAACCCATGAAATAACCGACCCTCTAGTTGAAGGAGGTGAGTAAAAAATGAAGAGACAATATACACAAGAATCATAAACGGGATGAGTACTTGATCTCCAAAAGAAATTTGGTTAGTCAAAGCTTGATGAGCGGCTCCACCTCCCTCGCAAATAGTCCTCTAACGAAACATTATGCTCAATGCTGCTTAGTGAGTGAGAATCCTCTTCAACACCGAGCAATGCAAGGTTAAGGTGTGACCGGAGATTAGACTGTGAAAAAGTGTCATCTTCCAACATATCGGCCCCTTCTATGGCATTTATCGGTAGCCCACTTGTGTCAGATCCTTCTGAACCATTGACTTGTAACCTTGCCCACTTGGTTGTTTCAGCATCACCTTTGAGCAGCTTCGAAACCTACATATACCAGGAGCGTAAACACTAGAGACTTCTATATCTAGCCAAGGACAAGGCGATTTCACAAGACACAAATATTGTAGCACGTGGAAATTCCAAAAGAGGAAAGAACCATGGTCCTCAAGTATAAAATAAATTTTCAAGAATCTTGAACTCGGTGCTAAGCATAAGACTAATGGACAAAGAACAGGAAAGTCGAAGAACATTGCATCATGATAAGTGCCCCAACTCTAATGCATCGCACTTGATTATCGCTCATTTTGCTTAGAAGCTAAAAAGATTCGTCAAAGCATTATGTGCCTAAGATTTCTCCAAGTATTTGCCAGGTACAGAAACACCAGAATCAACAAGGGGATATGACTTACAATGCTCATTTGTGGTCGAGCTCGTGGAGCACGTCTGATACAAAGGGCAGCAGCTAACACCATGCTTTCTACTTGTTCACGATCATAGTCAGAACTCAACTGTGGGTCTAGTAATTGGGTATACTTCCCACAAGTCAGAATTGGCTTTGCCTGCAAAATTTGACACTTGATGTTGTAGTTTATGATGCAAAACTGACTCAGTTAGAAGCTAATTAAGCAGATGAGCACACAAGACATACCCAAATAACCAGGCTCTCTTGACCCTTCGGACAATTGTTACTTATCGGCTTTCTTCCTGAAAGAAGCTCAAGAAGTACTACTCCAAATGCATAGACATCAATCTTGTCATTAACCTTTCCATACATGAAATATTCGGGAGCCAAGTAACTGCAGTAAAACACATTTTACCAGAACAATTCATTAGAGGAAAATAACACTAAGTCATATATTTTCTATTCTATTTCTCTTTGAAGTTTGAACAAGTTCACATGGTTCTACTTGATAAGAACTTAATGCGCAAAGATTTTTTTAAATCAAATAAATCCTGCAAAATCAATTATATATACTCTTTCATGAAACTTCTTGCTTGGTGTTTCTTTTGAAAGTGCCAGATGTATACATGACCTAAAGGACGAGGAGACAGCCATGTAACTAATCAACTTCATCTTCTCCTTTCGCCACTATAGGATTTAAGTGTAGGATTAGAAGCATTGAAGCGTCCAAGTACCATAAAAATATTATCGCACAGAGCTCGCCAGATGCAGAATATGGGACCAAAATTTGCAGAGCAAGATCAGAAAAGATTGTCCTACGAGGACCTTACCAAAAAAAAAAAAAGAGAGAGAGAGAGAGAGACTGTCTATGAGGATAGAATACCGTGAGACCCCTCAAAATTATGAACTATTCATCAAACGCAGCATCCGAATTCAGAATCTTCCCTTAACCCACTAGGGCCCAAGTAAATGATTTCCCCTCAAGTTTCTCTAAGTTTGAAGAGGACTAGAGAGCTAAAGAAGTTACGTACCCGAAAGTTCCAGCTACATCAGTGCATGTAATATGAGATGAGGTGGTTGTTGCCCATTTAGCAAGTCCAAAGTCAGAGAGCTGAAAAAGGAAAATGCCAATTAAACTACTAGCTAGATCAAAGTAGCAATCTGAATCCCAAAGAAGACAGGAAATGAAGCAGCAAAAGAGTAAAAGAGCATCACCTGCGGCTCAAAATCATCAGAGAGTAGTATATTTGACGATTTTACATCACGGTGGATCACTGGTTGAGCATCTCTGCCGTGAAGATATTCTAATGCCTCAGCAACACCAACGGCGACTTTGTATCTCTCTTTCCAACCAAACAGAATTGAATCCTTCTTATTACCTAAATGAACTTCCCCAGTCAAAGATTGAAGACCTAAAATCTTCTATTTTTGTTCATAACCCTAATTTACTTATAGACAGTATTTTGCCTCTTAAAACACAAAGTATAGGATAATACAGTAGTAATAACTTTGACTGGAAAAGAGCCAAAATTTTAGAAAATATTATTAGCTTACCATGTAAGTTCTCTTCAAGGCTTCCCCTTGATAGAAAATCATATACAAGGAGAAGGCGGTTGTCCTCAAAACAGAATCCAAATAGGGAGATTATGTTTTTGTGACTCAAAGCAGTAATAATCTCAATCTCCAAAACAAACTCTCCCACTGCATCTTCGGATTGTTTTAAGATCTTCACAGCAAGTTCCTTGCCATCAGGAAGGCAGCCTTTAAAAACCTGACTGCTTCCTCCTTTACCAATCATGTTCTCTGTATAATCATGAAAATGAATGTGAATCAACTATAAATATGCACTGTTCAAACCTCTTGCAAATCCGAAGCTGAAAAAATCACAAACCTGAGGAAAAGCTCAAGGTTGCCAAGAGAAGTTCCTGGAACTTAAACAATCTACAAGTTGCAGAGTACTTCTCATGAAGCCCCTCTAGTTCTCTTGGTAATGATCTTGGTGATTCATCTTGAGAAGATTTAGAGGACGTCGTCTCGTGATTGACAGGAACAATTGCGCCGCTTTCTTCATCTAGTACAGGAGCTTGACTTTCATCATTATCACCCGAGTGTAGATCTTTCTTGGCTGCGTCTTCAATGCACAAAAGATGTCTACTCGGCAGACACAATGCCCACTGAACGACAGAGAGTTTTCTTATTGACAAAGTGTCAGCAGCTTGTCGATTTGATAAAATGGCTCGGCGAAGCAACGGCCAACCAGGCCTCGCTTCCGGCAAATCCTTTATCAGCAATGAAATTGAACTAGATCCTGACTCTTGCTTTTGCACTGGTACTATAGCCATTGAATTATCATCACTGTTACTGTCTGAGGACTCTTCATGTGTTTGGGTGCAAGATTTATCAGGCAACGGACAGCCCGGGGAACAAACTGAACAGTTCTGTTTAAGGGGATTCTCTGTTGATGATACAGAAGCAGCTTTTAGTAATGCCTCGCCCAGAGTCTGATAACCATCTTGCCTGCGGGAAATTGTTGGATTCAGCCCGGCACTGTCGTTTAATACTTTAGAGTTCTTAGTCAGTGACCGCTGAATTACACTAAGCAAACGATTCCCATGGTGATTCTCAAGCTCTACATACACAAGCAGTAAACAGACAAGATAGCAACTCAGTTATGATGAATTAAAGATCTTGCTCAATGAACTGAAAAACAAATGCCAATGCCAACCTTTTGAACTGGCATACGCTGCTAACGAGGCCTCCCTTTGAAAAACAACTTTTCCATTATTAACAGCCAATACTGAACAATCTTTCGGCAACTTTCTAGCGCAGTACTTTGCAACCGAAGCCGACGAACGGATTGTATGATGACTGGCAGTCCCGAGTATAACATCTGTTGCTAAGTAAGCATTTGCCTCACGAACAATAATTTTTCGGATTGATGTACCTCTGCAGATCTTTAGCTTAAGATCCACCTGCAATGGTACAGGAAAAAATTCAGAATTTTTCTCCAGCAAGACATCAACTAGATAAAGCATACTGGAAAAAAAAATTATGATAACTCCTAATGAAAAAAAAAGGAACCAAAACGTTAATGCTTCAGTATTTCCATCCACCAACAATGTCACAATCCAATTCAACTCCACCAAAAAAGACAAAAACTTGAAAATGGTTTTCAGTAATATAAAGTATATTCACTAGACATAGAATACTCCAATTAAAATAAGCCAAAACAACTCAATATAACTTTATTGGGCGAAATGATGAAAATTTTGAGAAAGTTACCTGCTTGAGATTACAGAAGCCTTCATAAACAGCAAGAACAGAGTCAAATGCTTTGACCAATGACAACAGTGACGATTTCCCATTACGATCCACAATTTCTGTACCAAAAAGAAAATCCCATTTCACCAATGAATCAAAAATTCTCACAGAAAGAATAATTAGAAAAGAAAAGTTTCTTTTTTCAAGCAGAAGTAAAAAACATGTCGAAAACAAATTTTGAGACATAATTGTCTCACTATTTTCAAGTTTCCATTTTAAGAAAGTAAAAACTAATAATTCTTGCTTCCCAATTTCAACTTGAAAAAACAACCAAGATAAAAAGAGAAATGATTTCGAAAATTTTCCAGCTTCAATTTTCAGGGAAGTAAAAAAGCTTACTTTAAATCCAATTTCAGCTCAAAGAAACGAGATTTAAAGAATAATTAAAAGCAAAGATAGGGGAAAAAAACCAAACTTTTTTTTAATGTTTTTAACAAGTTAAAAAAAAAAAAAGCATTTCACTTTCCAAAACAATTTTAATAGAAAATGGTCCCAAAAATCCAGTTTTGAAGCGGAAGAAACAAGAATTGGAGAAAATGAAAGTAAACAAGAGGGCTAAAAATGGCACCCCCAAAATAAAATGTTGGAAATGAAGAAAAATTAGTAATTTAAATGGTTGAGAAAAGGAAGAAGAAAGATACCATTATTGTTAAGAACATGAAGAGCAATGACAAGATCACCAGGTTGAGCAACTTTAACAAGAGCCCATGTTAATAGCTCTCTACTTGCTCCGTCCAGCTTCACTCCAACAACAACTGTCCTGTTACTAGAATACCCACACTCATCTTTCTCTTCAGAAATAAGCTGTGTCATTTTTGTAAAAGATTCCGGCGATTTCTTTTTTTTTTGGCGCCGGCGGGGGATTTTATGAGAGGTGAGGTTGAGGTAAAAGGAAAAGGGTGAAGTTCAGTATATATTATACTTAAAAGAGAGAGAAGGGTTTGGTTAAATTGGGAGTAGTTTGGTTTTCGAGGTCAGGTACCAGAAATTTAGATGAGGGAAAACAAATTGTGAAAAAGATGTATAGTGTGTGTTTTTAAGTTACAATGATGACCACAGCCCTCTTGTTTGGTCCACTTTTGGATGTTGTTTGATACCAACAAGCAAAACATCCCAAATTAATTAACTTATTATTATTATTATTATTAGTAGTAGTAGTAGTATTTAGAAAGAAATAGTAACCTTACGTACTCACTTTTTTCTTTGTTACGAGAGCAGAAAATCTCTTGGCTAGAGAGATTTACTCTTTGAGTTAACTTGCTTGATGTAAATTCGAATTAATTGAGCTAGTAGATTGGGAAAAAGCTTCTTAATAGAGAGTATTTTACCTTTTTAGTCGACTTACTCAATGCAGACACGAATTAGCCTGATTAGTGGATTTCAAATACTGCAATTCGAATACTAATAAGGAATTTTAATAGAATTTGGTAAAGAAAAAAATATATGAGGCAAAGCTGCATTTGGTTGATTCTATGGAGTGAAAAGTAGATTTTCGAATTAAGCCATAATGCCATATTATTAGAAGCAACTATGTTATTTCAGGGTGCAACGATTCGACCGATCGTTTTGAGCATTTACACTTCGTTCGGTTGTTTAAGGGAATGAGTATCTCCGTATCAAGTATTATGACTTATGTGAATCGTCGGTTTTGGTTTTCAGGTTATTCGAAATTGATTTTGAAAGAATGATTCTCATCTTGAAGCTTTAAATTTGAAAAGTTTGACCAAGTTTGACTTTTTAGTATTTGACCTCGGATTGAATTTCTAATGGTTCCATTAGCTCCATTGGAGATTTTGGACTTAGGAGCGCGTCCGGACTGTGATTTGGAGTTCCATATTGGAATTTAGTTTGAAATGGCAAAAGTTGGAATTTTGGAAAGTTTGACTGGGAGTGAACTTTTTGATATCAGGGTCGGATTCCAATTTCGAAAGTTGGAGCAGGTCCGTAATGTCAAATGTGACTTGTGTGCAAAATTTGAGGTCAATCAGACGTGATTTGATAGGTTTCGGCATCGGTTGTGGAAGTTGAAGTTTTAAAGTTCAATGATTTCGAATTGAGGTGTGATTCGTCGTTTCGATGTTATTATGTGTGTTTTAAGGCCTCGATTAGGTCCGTGTCATGTTATGGGACTTGTTGGTATGTTGGGACGGGGCCCCGAGGGGCTCGGTCATGTTTCGGATTGATTTTGGATCATTTTCTTCAATGTTGTTATTGGTGGTTCTGGTGTAGGAGCGAAAATAGTGCTGGGTGAGGAAGACCGCCCGGAGATTTGGGCACATATGCAGATACGTAGGTACGAAGTGATGGAGCGCAGGTTTTTTGCAGGTGCGGATGGTGGCTTGCACCTGCAATGGCGCAGAAGCGGGTATGTTGTCCGCAGGTGCGGGGGTCGAGTCCTCAATTGATTCCACAGAAGCGGAGGTTATGTCGCAGAAGCGACGTCGCAGAAGCGGCTAATGTGTCCGCAAATGCAGAAGTGCTGGGCAGAATGTTAAATACAAGGGTTCGCGATTTTGGCTTCATTTTTACATTTCCAAGTGCGGATTGGGGGAATTTTGGAGCAATTTTCATCACAAGGATTGGGTAAGTGTTCAACACTCAGTTTTGATTATATCTCATGAATCCATCTTCATTTTTAGCAATTGGTTGGTGAATTTAAAGAGAAAATTGGGGGGTTTGGCTTAAAGTCTCATAATATGAATTTTTGAGTTTTGAATACCGATTTGGAGTCGGATTTGAGTGAAACTAGAATGGTTGGACTTGTAATTGAATGGGTTGTCGGATTTGGTGAGTTTAATCGAGTTTCGAGGTGTGGGTCCGGGTGTGATTTTTGACCGGATTTGGGATTTGATGTAGAATTCGTTCTTTGTTGAAATTGCTTCCTTGGGCTTTATCTGATGTATTTGAGTTGATTTTGGCTAGTTTTGAGCCGTTCGGAGGTCGCTACGTGCGTGATGGCATTCTTGGAGCATCGCTTGGCTTGCTCGATATCGGAATTGGCTTGTTGAAGATAAGTAACTCTTCTAAACTAAGTGCTGAGTGTATGAAACCCCGAATTATGTGTTATGTGATTGGTGTTGAGGTGATGTACATGCTAGGTGACGGGCGTGTGGGCGTGCGGGCGTGCACCCTGTGAGTTATGACTCTGTTGTTTCCAGGGCACTATTTAGTGGCCCACTTTGTTGATATTTGTATTTTTCACCATGTGATAAAGTAATTGAGTTGTACATCATGCTAGATATCATGTTTAGGTTCTATGATGATATTGTTGGGACCCCTAGCGGTCGTTTCTTACTGTCATCTCATTGATTTCATTGATATTTCGTACTCAGTCACATTCATGCATTCATATCATATCTCAGTCTCAGTTGTTACTTATTGATATATCATATCATTATTCCAGGTCGGTTTTCATGACATTGTGAGCCTGTGGGTGAGACTGGAGAGATTGATGACTGAGTGAGCCCGAGAACCTGATTATGAGTGACAATTATGGGATAGGGCTGCACGCCGCAGTATGTTTTATTGATTTATGCCATGATTGGCTTGTTATTGCGCTTGGGCTGAAGGAGCCCCTACGGAGTCTACACACTCCCAGTGAGCGCGGATGATATTATTGAGGGATGGATTTCCCTGGACATGGATTTGTCCAAAGTATTTGATGTTTGGAGATGGATTTCTCCACAGAGTTGGATTGTCCTTTTTCCTCGATACTTAGTGACTTCTAGTCAGTGATGTATATGTTCCGGATGGATTTCCTTGGGTCGCATGGGCCATATACAGTACCGAGTGGTTGATCATTTATATATTATTGAGGGATGGATTTCCCAAGACATGGATTGTCCGAAGTACCTGATACCTGGAGATGGATTTCTCTACAGGGTTGGACTGCCCTTTTTCTTCGGTACTGAGTGACTTATAGTCAATGTTGTATACGTTCCGGGATGTATTTCCCTGGGACGTATGGGCCATATACAGTGCCGAGTGGTTGAGTATGATGAGTGAAAAGTGTGATACAGTGAGGTTGAGTACTCTGAGAGTGTGAGTACATGATTCATCTCTGAGATACATGGCATTGGCATGCATATATGGCATACATGCATAGAGGCGCATTTTCCTCATGTTGTACGGTATCACATCATTCATGACTTTATACACATTGATATGTGGGCATAGAGTGGTATTTCACACTTATTATTTGGAAAGGAAATGAAACATTTTTATCATGGAAAGGATTTTTCAGGAAAATTACAGTTTTTAAACTATCTCAAATTTTTTTGATGATTTCGATAAAGGATTTGGGTTTTCACTGATATCCTTGAAAAGCGGAACAATTTTTGAAAAGCTGTGCAAAAGCTGAACATTTTTATCTCTTAGATTATTTCCTTATTTATATGTTCTACGATGTATGAACTGCTGTTGGTTATTGGTGTAAGACCCGACCTATATTCCAGCTCATCAATGCTTTCAAACTGAGGTTAGGTTTGTTACTTTTTGAGTATATGGGGTCGGTTGTACTCATACTACACTTCCTGTACATTGCGTGCAGATCCCGAATGTCGATATTGCTGCGTTCGATGGTTGCTGGATTTGAAGGCATACCTGCGATCCTGCTGTAGCTGCCTCTTGTTCACGGTAGCCTTACATTATAAAATTATGTTTATGTACTTTTCAAACAGAAGATGTATTTTCTTCATATCAGCTTTGTAAACTCTATTCTTAGAAGCTCATGATTTGTACTACCAGCCCTTGTGAAATGTAATAGATCCAGATAATTTATTTTGTTTAATTGACTTATTAGCATTATTGAAATTTGATAGTTATTAGTTGGCTTACCTAGCAGGTTGAGTTAGGTGCCACCACGACTAGTGAATTTTGGATTGTGACACAAAGAATCCTTAAAAATAAATAGAGTAGAACTTTTTGGACATTTTTGACGAATTGTAATGAGTAATAATTGTTGTATGACTTGGGATGTAGAATCTATTATTTTACTGATAAGACACAATACTCACAATAATATAAAGTCACATCCGATTTGTTATATAGTGCAACGTAATGCTTTTTAAGATTTTGCTTCCTTTTTAAATGAGTTGAGATTACACTTGTAAGAAATAAGAGTAGAAAATACTGACCAAGAAGAAGAAGTTAACAAAAAAAACTTATCGTAAAATACTGTGTCGTGGCAAGCTATTACCTAAAAGCAATTTCGGGTGCAAATCGTTAAGACCGGTCGCTTACCGGGGTTCCACAACACCTCCAAACACGTGTACTCATGGCTGGAAGTTTGGAATCTGCATAAAATAATTGCCCAGAAAGAAGAGAAGATGAAGGTGTTTTCTCTGTTGAATAATTCATAAAGAAGACTGCGTTTTGATATTAGGCTATATAGATGATATTTACACCTTAATATTACCATGCTTTATTGTTGTTTTATAGGCGAATTGATAACAAAATGCTCTAATTGGTGTTCTTTTGCTTTGCAGGGAATAATCTAAGTGAGGAAGCACTACGGAGTATTTTGGAGTCAATAATGTGAAGAAAACGCCCAATCAAGAAGCACCCGAGCATAAAGAAGCAAAAAATAGACTGAGGTGAAATCCACCGCGACCGCGGTTGAACCGCGGCAAACAATTACGCGAGGCAGAATGTTAAGCCTTCACCGCGGTCGCGCCGCGACCGCGGTGAACTGTTCAATTGCTAGAAAAATTGGGGACCATAGCTCATTGGGGACCATATCGAGAGATAATTATGATAACCCATAGCTCTTAATCCTCATAGAGTATTAGGGCGAGATTATAGCGAAGGAGTCAAGACCTAAACTAGCAATCGGGGAAATCACTGCCCTAGACCTTTTTACCATTGAATTATCTTTAATCTAGCATATCGTTATTTCTAATATTATTTGAAGTAGTAAAACATAAAAACCCAAGATTGATTGATAAAAATCTTGCATCTAGAAATTGGTTGAGTTGATAATAGCATTGCTAAAGAGTTGTAATAGATAGGTTAGTTCCCTGTGGATTCGGCTCCGGACTTAAAACCGGATTATATTTGCAACGACCGCTTTGTCTTATAGAAGGCATAGTTGGGCGTGATCAAATTTTGGCGTCGTAGCTGGGGAACTAACGGTGTTATTTATTACAACTTAGAAGTAGTGTTAGAATTATTAGTTTAAATCAATTTTTGAAGGTGTTAAACAATCTTTTCATTGAAATTCTCACGTTTGAACTCTTGTGGAATTCAGGTGTATGCCTAGATATTCTTCGAGGACTGGAGAACTGCTTGAAGGACTCCCAGACCCCGAGAAAACATTCAGGGCATTGAACCGTGCTAACAAGAGGATCCAACAATCACAACAACCACACCAGCTTGAAATTGACATGGGTGACGTAGAGAACGTCAACGGAAACATCTGGGACGAGCCAGTTGCCCCAAACGTCAGAGTAGTGGCACCTCTTGTGCCAGAAGCTGCACTTTATGATTGGGCACAGCTTACAGCTGACAACCTGGCTACTGCCATAGCTGTGCCCCCAATTCAAGCGGAGACATTCCAGATCACCAACAACATGCTGCATCTTCTTCAGAATAAGGGATTGTTCTCCGGGTCACACATTGAAGACCCTCAGCAACACTTGAAAAATTTTCTGTCGATTTGTGTGACCCAAAGGCAGCCTAATGTGACCCCGGAAGCTATCAAGTTGTTACTATTCCCGTTCTCTATGACTGGGGAAGCTCAGACTTGGTTAAATTCGCTCCCTATTAATTCCATTGTCACCAGGGAGGAATTAGTCAAGTAGTTCCTGAATAAGTTCTACCCGCCCAACAAGACTGCAAGGCAGATTGATGAAATATTGCAGTACAAGCAGCACCCGACTGAGACCTTGCAGGAAACTTGGGAAAGATTCAAAGGGATGCTAGTGAAGTGTCCTCACCATGGTATTCCAGACCAGATGCTCGGTTAGAGGTTCTACATGGGGTTAGCTGACAATCTAAAGGCCAATGTGGATGCTTCAGCTGGAGGTGCATTTTTGAGTAAGACATTCACCGAGTGCAAAGTCCTTCTTGACAAGATGTCCCAGAATTCGGGGTGGATGACTAGAGGAACAACACTGGCACCCATAGTACATTCAGTTCCTCTTGACCCAAATGATTCGCATGCAGAGAACATAGCCACACTCATGACTCAGATGAGTATACTGACAAAGAAGATTGATAAGATGGGTACAAAGCAAGTGCATATTGTGGACACAACAAATGGAGGACTGTGTACACCCTGCGTTAAACAGTCTTATGTATGTTCATGGAGTGGAGAAGGTGACAATCAAGGGGTAAGAGAAGATATGAATTATGTCAACAACTTTGGGGGTCAGAGACAAGGAGGACAACAGTGGAGACCGGCACCAAATCAACAATACAGACCAAACATGCCACAACCTGGAGGTATGCAACCCCAAGGCCAAATGGTGCCAGTACCATATCAGAGACAACAGGGCTATCCATAGCAGAACCAACAACAGTTGACATATCAGCCACCTCCTCAGCAGTAAGATAATAACATGGTAGAGATCAGGGGTATGCTTCAGCAACTCATCGGGACAAATGGTAAGATGCAGGAAAAGTTGGCAGTGCATGATTCAGCTATAAAAAACATTGAAACTCAGTTAGGGCAGCTGTCTATGGCTTTAAACAACCGCCCCCAGGGAACATTGCCAGCGGACACAAACATTAACCCCAAGGAGCGAAACCCGAACCAGCTGATGGCAGTAAGTCTCCGGAATGGGAGAGATTTAGACAAAGAGCAGGAAGTTGCACAAGCCATCAAAGAGACTACACCAGCCACTCCAGCTCCACTAGAGGTAGATGAACCAGTAGAACTTACTAAAGTGGTGGTTGAACAGGGTTAGGATGAAAAGGGTAAGGCTAAGGTGAGTGAACAAGCTGCAGAACAGGTGGTACCTCTTGTGCCACAGAGCCCCAACAGAGAGAAAACAGCAAGCAGTGCACAAAGGGCGATACATGCACCATTCCCTTAGAGACTGGTAAAACAAAAGAAGGAAGATCAATACAGGAAATTCATGGAGATGCTGCGTCAAATTCAGTTGAATATTCCTCTGATGGATTCTTTGAGGGAGATGCCAGGCTATGCAAAGATGATGAAAGATCTAATGTCAAGGAAGTTTGATTTTCAGGACCTATCCACAGTAACTCTGACTCAGACATGCAGTGCAGTAGTGACAAGACCCATGGCTCAAAAGATGTCTGACCCAGGTAGCTTTACTATTCCGTGCACCATTGGAAGTTATGCCTTTGCAAAGGCATTATGTGACTTAGGAGCCAGCATAAATTTGATGCCTCTGTCTATATACACCAAACTAGGCATTGGCAGAGCTAGACCGACTTCGATGCTGTTTCAACTGGCTGACCGCACAGTTAAAAGGCCAACTGGGATTCTTGATAATGTGTTGGTACAAGTGGGGAAGTTTGTGTTCCCTGTAGACTTTGTTATTCTTGATTGTTAGGTAGATGAAGAAATACCTATCATTTTAGGGAGGCCATTCTTGGCCACTGGGAGAGCACTGTTCGATTGTGAAACTGGGCAATTAAAAATGAGGCTGAACGATGAAGAAGTCATATTCAACGTTCAGCAATCCATGAGGAGACCCAGTGAATATGCTAATTGTTCCCTAGTGGAGGCAGTGGATGTGATCCTACACGAAGATGATGTGACCCTGACTGCTAAAGATCCATTGGAAGCCTGCTTGACAAATTTAGAGGAGATGGACGGTGAAGGATTAGCTGAGTGGGTCATGGCACTTGAAGGCCAAGGATTATGGAAAAGGGAACCTCAGTTCGAGTCCCTTGAGTTAGAAAAAAGGGCTACACCTCCAGCAAAGACATCAGTAGAGGAACCACCCAAGCTGGAGCTGAAACCGCTCCCAGCTCACCTCAGGTACGTTTTCTTAGGCCCTGATTCTACTTTACCTGTCATTATATCATCCGGTTTGCTAGATGTGCAGGTAGAACAACTCATACAGGTACTACAGGAAAGTAAGACTGCCATTGGTTGGACCATGGCAGACATAAAGGGTATCAGCCCAGCCTTCTGTATGCACAAGATTCTCTTGGAAAAAGGGCACAAACCTTCCAGAGAACATCAACGAAAGCTGAACCCAAACATGAAAGAGGTAGTGAAGAAGGAAGTAATCAAATGGTTAGATGCGGGAATTATCTTCCCCATCTCTGACAGCAATTGGGTAAGCCTTATTCAATGTGTGCCAAAAAAGGGGGAATGACGATCGTACAAAATGAGAACAACGAGTTGATCTCGACTCGTACAGTCACGGGATGGCGGATTTGCATGGATTACCGGAAATTAAACACAGCCACCCGGAAGGACCACTTCCCCCTACCCTTCATTGACCAATGTTGGACAGGCTGGCCGGGCGATCGCACTTTTGTTTCTTAGATGGATATTCGGGGTACAATCAGATCTCAATAGCCCCCGAAGACAGAGAGAAAACATCATTCACTTGTCCGAATGGCATCTTCGCCTTTCGGAGAATGCCTTTTGGGCTTTGCAATGCACCGGCGACATTTCAACGGTGCATGTTAGCCATTTTCACAGACATGGTGGAGGACATTATGGAGGTTTTTATGGATGATTTCTCCGTGGTGGGGGATTCATTCGAGGAATGTCTTCACAACTTAAGAAGATTGCTCAAAAGATGTGTGGAGAAAAATTTGGTACTGAACTGGGAGAAGTGCCATTTTATGGTACAAGAAGGGATAGTCCTGGGGCATCGAGTGTCCAGTAAGGGAATTGAGGTTGACCATGCTAAGGTTGACGTGATTGAGAAGTTGCCACCGCCTACTTCAGTCAAGGCGGTGAGAAGTTTCCTTGGGCACGCCGGGTTCTACAGGCGATTCATAAAAGATTTCTCTAAGATTGCTAACCCTTTATACAAACTCCTTGAAAAGGATCACCCCTTTGTGTTCTCTAATGATTGCAGGTTGGCATTTGAGGAGTTGAAGAAGATATTGGTGACTGCACCCATCATTGTTGCACCCAACTGGGAGCAAACGTTTGAGCTCATGTGCGACGCAAGTGACTATGCCATAGGAGCAGTCTTGGGGCAGCGAAAGGATAAACGGATGCACCCGATTTACTATGCAAGCAGAACTCTAAGTGGTGCACAACTTAATTACACCGTGACGGAGAAGGAGATGTTGGCTGTCGTTTTTGCATTCGATAAATTTAGGTCATACTTGATTGGCTAGAAAGTTATTATTTACACTGACCATGCAGCAATTAGGTACCTGATAGAAAAGAAGGAGTCAAAGCCACGCTTGATTCGCTGGGTTCTTCTGTTACAAGAATTTGATCTGAAGATACGTGACAGAAAAGGGACAGAGAACCAAGTAGCTGACCACCTCTCAAGGCTGGAAGGAGCTGAAAAGAAGGTAGAGGTTGAGGATATAACAGAGACATTCCCGGATGAACAATTACTAGCAATGACAATGGAGGAGGCACCGTGGTATGCTGACATTGCTAATTATTTAGCAAGTGGTATTGTACCTTATGAACTCTCCTCAATTCAAAAGAAAAAGTTCTTTCGTGATTGTCGGTCTTATTATTGGGCTGAACCTCTATTGTTTAAAATCTGTGTAGATAACATGATCCGGTGGTGTATCCTCGAGAAAGATCAAAATTCTGTTTTGCAGGCTTGCCATGCTTCACCATATGGTGGACACTTTGGAGGAATTCGGACAGCAGCTAAGGTGTTGGAGTCGGGTTTGTATTGGCCAACTATGTTCAAGGATGCCCATGCTTGGGTCAAGGGTTGCAACGAGTGCCAAAGGACAGGCAACATATCTCGCAGACACGAGATGCCAATGACCACAATTCAAGAGGTGGTGGTTTTTGACATGTGGGGGATCGACTTCATGGGGCCATTTGTCAGCTCGTATGGTAACAAGTACATATTGGTAGCAGTTGACTATGTCTCCAAGTGGGTCGAAGCAGTGGCTCTCCCGACCAATGATGCTAAAAGGGTAACAGGCTTTCTGAAGAAGAACATTTTCACACGTTTTGGCACCCCAAGAGCTATACTCAGTGATGGCGGAACACATTTCTGCAATAGAGCGTTCGCACGACTGTTGGAAAAGTATGGAGTTCGTCATAAGGTGACCACCCCGTAACCAACCACAGTCGAGCAGACAAGTCGAAGTGTCCAACAGGGAGATTAAAAGTGTCCTTACAAAAACAGTGAATGCAACTAGGAGTGATTGGGCAAGGAAGCTGGATGATGCACTGTGGGCGTACCGCACAGCCTTCAAAACTCCAATTAGTATGTCACCATACAAGTTGGTGTTTGGAAAGGCATGCCACCTCCCGGTAGAGCTTGAGCACAAAGAACTTTGGGCATTACGGCAGTTGAACTTGGACATGGAGACAACAGGCACTAACAGAGTCACTGGTTACATGAGCTAGAGGAATTCAAGTTCCAGGCATTCGAGAGTGCTAGATTGTACAAAGAACAGATGAAACTGTTGCATGACAAGCACATCGTGGACCGAAACTTCAAATCTGGAGAGCTAGTGTATACAACTCCAGATTGAGATTGTTTCCGGGAAAGTTGAAGTCCCGATGGTCAGGACCCTTCAGAGTGGTGCAAATGTTCCCAAGTGGAGCTGTTGAGATTGAATCAGAGGATGGGACGAATAAGTTCACAGTGAATGGTCAGAGGTTGAAACACTACCTTAGAATGGCAGATGAGAAAGGGGACAGAGAGATACTAATGTTGGAAGAGCCCTAGTACGTGAAGGAGGAGTGATGCTCCGAGCCTACGTCGTGCCGCGACGTTAAATCAGGCGCTGCGTGGGAGGCAACCCACCAATGTTGTAGTTTGTGTTTCTTATGTAACTTCTCATTATAAAAAAAAATACAAAAAAACTAGGCATCGCACCGCGACCACGGTAGGACCGCGGTGAGAGGCGAGTGTTCTGCCTCACCTTTGCCAGACCCACCGCGACCGCGGTGAAAGGCGAGTGTTCTGCCTCACCTTATTTAACCCACCGCGGCCGCGGTGGGACCGCGGTCGACCGCGGTGGGTACCAAGTAAGTATTTTTTTATTTTTATTTTTTCTTTATTCTTCTTTTATTTTACAATTCTAATCCCTAATTAAAAACAAAACCCAGCCGCCCAACCCCTTCATTCCACCATCTTCTCTCTCTCTAAACTCTAACCTCCTAAATCCATCCTCTTTTCTTCTTCTTCTTCACTCATACTACTCCCCCCATCTCCATTCCTCTCACTCCTTCTTCCATCAAGGTATGTAACTTCCCCCCTACTTTTTCTTTTGTATTTTGTTGTAGTTGTATGCTAGCTTAATGTTTGTAATTGTGTAGTAATTTTTAGTAGATTTTTGTTATTTTTCTTCCTTTTTTTTCTGTTGAATTTCGTTTTTGTACTTACTTGTGAAGGGGCTATGTGTATAGTATGGTGGAGAGGTGGATGTTTGTGGGTGTTGAACTAATTGTTGTGGGGTGTAATGATGTAGTAAAAGTTGTGATTTGGGGGAAACATTGAAGTATCCATATGGGTTATATGTGTGAGGAATTGTCTTGCTCACAAGGTGTTTGGGAATTGCCCCAATGGAGTTATAAGGGCTAATGTGACATGGTTGTGGTGAAGTCTGAGTAACCACCCATAGTTCACACATCTCACACCCTCACTGATAGGCGTTTCTCTGTTTGACAGGTACAATAATCCATCTAGGAAGAGACGCAACACCGGATCCTTTGCTAGTGGACCGGGAAGTTCCTCGAGAGCTAGGAGTCAAGCCGGTGCGCCACAGTTTGACAGCACTAGGTTTGTCTTCAAACCGGCGGAGGACAGGTACAATGCAAAGGCGGCTAAGAAATTGTTAAATGAGGTGCATATTGACCGAGCAGCCTTAGAGGTGGAATGCCCGAATATCTTCAATGAATTGAGGAAGTGTCAGCTGGACATCTTCTTTGAGGAACCGGAGGAGGCTAATGTTCAGATGTTAAGGGAATTCTATGCTAACTTCCCGGAATATGTGAATGGGGTCGTCACTGTACGCAATACCCGGGTAAACGCATCCATCGAGTCCATCCGCAGGGTGTACAGGCTGCCAGTGTTCAGGGGGGAATATGATGACTATCGTACTTATAGCTGATCAAGTGCCTTGTGGGCAACTCTTCTTGAAACTATCTGTGTGCCAGACAGAGAATACATATGGATAAAGCCCCGCATCACACTTAACTCTCAGTCTCTCAATTGGGAGGCTAAGTGTTGGCTCACAATTATCAACAGTCGGCTGTTGCCCTCTAGCAATACGATCGATGTCAATCAACCACGAGCGGCAATGATCTACTGTTTCATGGCCTACAGGGATTTTGATGTGGCCCGGCTCCTCCATGATGAGATGTTCATTCGCTCACCTGAGTTGCTCATAGGCTTCTACTTCCCTTCTCTAGTCACCAAGATGTGTCGTCTTGCTAGAGTCCCTGAAAACCTTAGAGTTGATGGGAAATTGCCACTGAATGCCCCGTTCCTGGCAAGAAAAATCAGAATTGGGATAGAGCCAGCGGTGAATGTTGATGAATTGGATGATGAATCTGAGGCAGCTGAGGTGCCACCACCCACGAGAGTTGAAGAGGCGGGCACATCACAGCCCCGTCGAAGTACCCGCCTGACAGCCTTGGAGCAAGAAATGGCTGGTCTCCGCACTTCGGTCACAGACTTGGGCACCAGAGTTGACACTCTGACCACTCAGTAGGCAAAGTCGGAGAAGAAGATTATGGGATGGCTTCGAGCGCTAGGACGAGCATGTCACCTCGATCCTGGCACCGTCTCTGATCAGGATTAATCTTCAGGGAAGTTCCCCTTCCTTACTCTGCTCTTTATTTGTTGACATAGGGACATGCCATATTTTTAAGTGTGTGGTGGGGGATGGCTGTTGTTGTATGATGTTGTTGCAAATAGATTGTGTAACTTTGTATGATGTTGCTTTATTATTGTTTGATTGGTATGCTAGGGTCGTGTAATTAACTTCGACTTGGCCCAAAGACGGACACCTTTCGACAGGTCTCTTGAGGGACATGAGTCAAACAAAAAAAAGAGAATATAAGGACTCTTCCTGATGACGGATAATTGAGACAGTTCTTGCGGGAAGTTAGTCTAGAGCAAATACCAAAAAGATTTTTTATTTTTTTTTATTTTTAGGTAGTGTAGTAACTCCCCCTTGGTTTTTCTCTAGGCCACGGTTCTTTTCCAAGGGTTTAGCTTGAACCGGGTGTAGGTAGTTTTTGTTTATTTAGTTTTTAGTTGTAGTTAGCATTTATGGGCTACGAGCTGAAATAGAAAGAGAATCCCTTGGTGTTAATACACCTGAACACAATCGACACTAGAGTGTAATGCCTAGTCTCAATGGTTGACTCTTGCTAAAGTGCCTTAAAGTTGTATGTTTGTAGCTGACTTGAACACTCAAAAGAGAATGTCTTGATAAATCAATCCGGAGTGAGTCATATTCCATGTTTGTGTGAGCTATACTGTATTCTATGCTGTACATTTGATGCCTAGAACTTGCCCTGTGTGTTTGCAAAGCGAAATAGTAGCTTCATTCAGTCTTAGAAGTTATATAGGCATTTCTTTGTTAAGCCAGATATATAACGTAAACCCACCTGAATGTAATACATCGTAGTTAACCCCGTTGAGCCTATAAGCCTGTTTCTTTGACAACCACATTGCGAACCTTACCCAATTGTTTGAACAGCCTTCTGTTTGAACCCTTTTACCTCCCATGAGCACTTGAATGGCCTTGACATATGCAAAAGTTAAAGTGTGGGGTGGTGGTTTGGTTTTGAGTGGAGCCAATGAAATAGAGGAAAGGTGCAGTTTTGAAGAATAAAAGAAGAAGCGCCACGGAAAAAAATTATGAATAAATGTAGTAGTTGATAAGTGGTAGCTTGATACAAATGCACCTAAAGGAATGGGATGTTATAAATAAATTGTGGGGAATGTCTGGTTGACATAAGAATGATATGGAATGTTAATGTGTTTTGTATTAAAAGTGCTTAGGGAGGTTAGTCACTATATCCAAATATATCCTACCCATCCCTTAGCCTACATTACAACCAAATAAAGTCCTAATTGATCTTAGACTGGATAGGCTCGATTAGTAGAGTATTACACTACGGACAAGCCTATGGTGCATCTTTATGGCATGTGAATGCTCTTTTGGAGAGTGAGCGAATTTTGTCCATATGAGTTCCTAATTGTTTTTAATCATATTAATTGTGGAACTACTCTCTTGTGTGATGTGAGGGCATGTGATTCACAAAGGAAAGATAAGTCTTGACTTCTGTATAGAGTAGTTTGACTAAGTGCGAATATTGCATGGTACGAGAGATTCGACTTCTGAGGCAAAGGTTGTTCACTACTAGGTGCAACTTTGGTAAATTGTTCAAGGTGTGATTCGTTAAGGGAAAAGCTTAGGGAAGGAACTTTGATAGAGTGTGGTGGATTGCTCGAGGACTAGCAATGAATTAAGTGTGGGGTGTTGATATTAGGCTATATAGATGATATTTACACCTTAATATTACCATGCTTTATTGTTGTTTTATAGGCGAATTGATAACAAAATGCTCTAATTCGTGTTCTTTTGCTTTGCAGGGAATAATCTAAGTGAGGAAGCATTACGGAGTGTTTTGGAGTCAATAATGTGAAGAAAACGCCCAATCAAGAAGCACCCGAGCATAAAGAAGCAAAAATGGACTGAGGTGAAATCCACCGCGACAACCGCGGCAGACAATTACGCGAGGCAGAATGTTCAGCTGTCACCGCGGTCTTGCCGCGGTCTTGCCGCGACCGCGGTGAACTGTTCAATTGCCAGAAAAATTGGGGACCAAAGTGTAATTCGGGGAAAACTTGTTCCAAACCCTTATAAACTTTAGAAGCTCGCCCAAGACACAATTAAGCTTGTTTTTAGACTACTTTGAAGGTAAGAACAAGTGTGAGAAGATCAACTAAACATTAGAGTTTTTCTATCTCCTTTTAGTTCTTGCAATTATACATTATGAACAAATTTGTAGTTTTATCTTACTTTGTTATGAGTAGCTAAACAATTATCTAGGGTTGATGGAACCAATTGTTGGTTGAACTTTTGACTCAACTTGTTATAATCGAGCCAGATTTATTATATGATTGTTCAACTACGTTTTGTATGGTGATTGATTGAATGGGCCCTTGATTAATCGTGTCTAATTAACTTTTATTGCTTGAGAAAGAATATTAGGTTAGAATGTTGTTGAACAACATCACTTTTGGGTAATTGAAGAGATTCATTACTTGAGCTTAAAAGTGGGTTTAGAGATAACGAAGCTTTGGTGGGATAAATTGGAGCTGCACATATTGTCAGCTAGAGTAGTTCGAGAGAATGCTCTAGTAAATTATCGTAGTTGATCGAGAGTTTATTATGATAACCCATAGCTCTTAATCCTCATAGAATATTACGGCGAGATTATAGCGAAGGAGTCAAGACCTAAACTAGCAATTGGGGAAATCACTGCCGTAGACCTTTTTACCATTGAATTATCTTTGATCTAGCATATTGTTATTTCTAATATTATTTGAAGTAGTTAAACATAAAAACCCAAGATTAATTGATAAAAATCTTGCATCTAGGAATTGGTTGAGTTGATAATAGCATGCTAAAGAGTTGTAATAGATAGGTTAGTTCCCTGTGGATTCGACTCCGGACTTAAAACCGGATTATATTTGCAAAGACCGCTTTGTCTTTTAGAAGGCATAGTTGGGCGTGATCAAATTTTATAGGAAAAGCTGTTGGACAGTTACAGATAAAGAAACTAATATGTAGCTGTTACAGAAATTAAAGATGGAGTTGTTACAAAAATTAACCACAACTGTCACAAAAATTAAACACAATTGTTATAGAAATTAGTTACAAAATTCAATTCAAAGAGAATGAATTTGGACATATTCTGGTAAGCTCAAAAAATGAAGAGATAATTTTAGCAAACAGATTTGGAATAGACCTCAAATATATCTCGCACGCAGGGGGAATCGACTCGTTTTGCCTTCAGGACCAATTTCTCATGTGCTTGAGGCCACTCTCTTTTGCTAGCTCGCCATAAGCCCAAAAAAGAGCAATTCAATATAAAGAGAAGAAAAAGACTTTCCACAATCAATGAGGGACTTTGCCTTTCACAAAAGACAAAGAAGTAAAGAAGAAAACTGGACTACAAAGAAATCTTTGACTTTGCTTACCAAGTATAAATAATACCAACATTCTCCCACTAATGCAAAGATAATATTAGAATAAGAACAATTCTGGGCGAAAGAAAGAACATGTACTTAAGTGTCAATATCTCGATTTGAATTGACATGTAGTGAAATGAGGCAACAACTAACATCCACAAAGTGAAGTAGTCTTGAGCTGAATGAAAATTAGTTAAGACCCCCACAACACATACTATATCCTTAATTATGCAAATTCTGTGATACTAACAATGTTCTTTTGTGGTCATGCATATACCTTGGGTCTCATGAGTGCTCTAGAAAGATATTCCAAGTCTTTCATACAAGATGACCGCACCTTTACACTCGCGTAAGTGATTCCATCAAATCTATCTACACATTGAAATCATTAAGAGCAAAATAAACTCAACCTTATAAAGCACTACCATACGTCATAGGGATAGGAAATGTAGTGCATATTGAGGTCTCATAAGGCTTCGTTGACCACAAACTGGTATCCACCATACTTCTTCAATCTATGGGATTTAGCCCATCCCCCTCGATGTTTCAAGGATAACTCTCCCTGCCAAACCCTTGGTTAAAGGATACACCAAATTTCTTTCGGATCTTACATATTCCAAGGAAATAACACCATATTTCAATAATTATTTTACCACATCATGTCTAATGTGGATATGTCTTCTTTTTTCATTGCACATACTATTTTTGGCAATCCCAATTGCCATCTGTGAGTCACAATGTAGAGAAACTGGTGAAGCTTGTCTTCCCCACAAATGTACGTCTGCCAATAAGTTTCTCAACCACTCAGCTTCTTGCCCTGCCAATTCAAGAGAAATGAATTCAGACTCCATAGTAGATCGTGCTATACAAGTCTATTTTGAAGACTTCCATGAAATAGCACCTGCACCCAAAGTAAACACATATCCACTAGAGGAGCTAACTTCATCATTGTCAGTAACTCAATTTGCATCACAAAATCCTTCTAAAACAACATGAAATTTATTAAAATGCAAATAACAATCCATAGTACCTCTCAAATACCTTAGCAAACGATGAAGATCATTCTAGTGTTCACTACTGGGGTTGTGAGTATATCTACTCAATCTACTAACAGCATAAGCAATATCAAATCGTGTTTAATTCATGAGAAATATCACACTACAATTATTTTAGCATATTCAGTTTGAGAAATATTGTATTCCTTATTCTTTGTCAAGTGTAAGCTAGGATCATAAGGAGTTATCATAGGAGCTACATCAAAACAATTAAACTTTTTCAACATTTTCAATATAATGAGACTGAGACAACGAAAAACCATTAGAAGTTCTTTTAATGCCTAAAATTACATCTGCTTCTCCAAGATCTTTCATTTAAAATTTAGAAGACAAAAAATTCTTAGTCTCATTAACAACATTCACGGTAGGGCCAGAGATTAACATGTCATCCACATACAGATATATAATAACACAATCTGATCCTATCGTCTTGGAATAAATACAAGTATCTGATGCATTAACAACAAAATAATTAGTCACTAATGTGCTATTAAACGTTTCATACATTGCTTAGGTGCTTGCTTTAGACCATATAAAGACTTTCTCAATTTGCATACTTTATTCTCCTGTCCTTGGATCACAAATCCCTCAGGTTGAGACATATATATCTCTTCCTCTAAATCACCATTTAGGAAAGCCGTTTTAACATCCACTTGATTTATCACTAAATAATTGAATAGCGGCTAAAACAAGATCTAATAGTCGCTATCTTAGTCACAGGAGAATAAATGTCAAAGTAATCAATGCCTTTCTTTTGACTAAAACCCCTAATAACAAGTCTAGCCTTATATTTCTCAATTGTACCATCAGGTTTCAATTTCTTCTTAAATATCCACTTGCTACTTATGGTTTACAACCTTTAGGCAAATCAGACAAGTCCCAAGTATGATTAGAAACTATAGAGTCTAATTCACTTTTAATGGGCTCCTTCCAAAAACTAGCATCTATTGACATCATTGCTTCATTATAAGTCTTAGGGTCTTCTTCTATTAAATAGATTGATACTAATTCATCACTCAAAACATCGAGATCAATATTTTTAGTTTAGAAACTAGTGATAAAATCAGGACAAAATCTAGCTTCACTTCTACGTCTCTTACCCCTTCAAAGTTCATTTTCATTCTCATTAGCACTAACACTAAAAGAAAGCACAATATGAGAATTAACAGACATGGATGTAGAAGCATTATTAGGCACATCACTAGGCAAATTATTTTTTAATGGAAAAACATGCTCAAAAAATTATGCATCTCTAGATTCACAAATAGAACTATCATTCAAAGACAAAAATCTATAGGCAACACTATTTTGAGCATAACCAATGAAAATAACATCAAAAGTCTTGGGTCCAACATTTACTTGTTTAAAATCAGGTAGATCAACCTTAGCCAAACACTCCCACACTTTCAGAATTTTCAAGTTAGAGGCAAACCCTTTCCATAACTCATACGAGGTTTTATCTAACTTCTTATGAGGGACTTTATTAAGAACATAACATGCAGATAAAACAGATTCCGCACATATATTATAAGATAAACCCGAACTCAAAAGCAAAGAATTCATAATTTTCTTAAGGGTTCTATTTTTTCGTTCGACTACACTATTTTGTTGGGGAGTATGAGGAGCACTAACCTCATGTCTAATACCATTTTTCTCACTAAAGGCTTCTAGAGTATTAGTATTATATTAATCACCCCTTTCAGACCTAAGTTTTTTGGTTTTTCTATCAAATTGATTTTTTACTTCTGCTTTAGATTTTAAAAATATGCTTTTAGCCTCATCTTTTGACTTAAGAAGATATACCTTAGTGTATCTAGAAAACTCATCTACAGAAGTGATGTAGCATTTCTTTTCACCCTTACTAACAGTGTTCTTGAAATCTGCTAAGTCTGAATGCACTAGTTCAAGTAATTCTGTCTTTCTACTAGTTACATTCGTAAAAGGCTTTTTGGTATGTTTTTCCTCTATACAAACATGACACTTAGAAAAAGTATTAACATGACATCGTGTCACGACCCAAATCCCCGCTCTGGTCGTGATGGCACCTCTCGTGAAGACAAGGCCAGCCAACTAACCTATATCGTCTTTTCAAAAGTAGTTAAACATGAATAAGCAGTCTAAATATATTTTAATAATATTAATTAGCGGAAGTACAACCCAACAAAGCCCTAATCGGGGTGTCACAAGTCACGAGCATCTATAAGAGGGTAAATACAACTACAAGGTCTAAAAAAAATACAATGAACAGGAATAATAAACAACAGAGAGAGAAGCGATGCTGCGAACGCTGGCAGTCACCTCGCTAAGCTACTATAGCTCTTCCTCCAATCAGCAAAAACCCGCTACCGGGTGAATAAGTACCTGCATCTGCACAGGAGGTGCAGGGAGTAAAGTGAGTATTCCAACTCAGTGAGTAATAAAGGTAAATAATAACTGAGCAGTAAGAAATCACGTAAGGCAAATCATCATGCTGTATAGATGTAGTATAAAACCCCTTGAGAAAAAGCAGTGAAGCTGTGAAATCTTTAGAAAACATCTTAGCTCAGTTCAAACCTCTTTTGAAAATGACTTTTTCAACAGTTATGCGAATAAACGCAAAATAATTAGTGAAGATAACACAGAAATCCGCCCCTCGGGCACAACACTCACTCAACAGATAATGCCAGGCAATCAGGTAGATACCCCGTGAAGTAACACAGACAACAGATAATGGCAGACAAATGAAATAAAGTAAACACATAGAACAGTACTAGTACCGCTGCGGCGTGCAGCCCGATCCATTTAACGTCGACGGCGCTCACTGGGGGTGTGTAGACTCCGGGAGCGGCCCCTTACGGCCCAAGCGCAATATCAAGCCATCTCGTGGCATCAAATCAAGGCCCTTAGCCTCATACCAGTATCAGTATAACACTGTTGCGGCGTGCAGCCTGATCCATATATATATATATATATATATATATATATATATATATATATATATATATATATATATATATATATATATATATATATATATA
>NW_017671848.1:122441-129177 GCF_001879085.1 Nicotiana attenuata | reverse complement strand
CATCAAGCGTGTGCCTCACCTCAATATAGCACTACGATGTGCAATCCGGGGGTTTCAAACCCTCAGGATATCATCTACAATCATTAATCACCTCGAACCGGCGAAATTTCTAGCTCGCGACGCCTTTGCCCCTCAAATCGGCCTCCACGCGCGTCGAATCTATTCAAAGTCGGAATGAATACATCACAATATGCTAAGGGAACAAAGCCCAAGCGAAAACAAATCAATATCGGGCACAAATCCCGAAATTACAAAAACCCGAGCCCCGGGCCCACTTCTCGAAACTCAGAAATTTTCACATCTACGGGTTCCCTATCTCGCCACGAGTCCATACATACCAAAAACTCTCAAATCCGACCTCAAATGGCCCTTCAAATTCCAATTTAAAAATTCAAAAACCCAAGCCCTAGTTCTTCAATTTTAGGCTTAGTTTCCATGAATTCCTAGGTGGATTTCACAATATAATCGAGTTTTAAGACCAAGATTCTTACCTCAAGTCGATTCCCCTTGAATCCCTCTTTAATTTCCTTCAAAAATCTCCAAAAACGAGCAGCCATGGGTGAAAAATGACCCAAAATCGCGGATGAAATGAAATTATAACATTCTGCCCAGCACAGACCATTCCTCTATGCGATCGCGGAACATTCCTCGCGATCGCGAAGAACAAATCTTCAACTCTCAAAATTCCTCTTATGCGATCGCGAACTTTACCATGTGATCGCGAAACACCAGAGCAAGGCCTTTCGCGAACGCGGACACACAGACGCGAACGCGAAGAACAAATTACCAGCCCTCACTTTTTCTCCTACGCGATCGCGAAGGACTTCATGCGATCGCGAAGGCTTAAAATCCTCTGCAACTGCTGCTCAAAATCTGCAACTTCTCAACATGGAAATTGGTCTGATTGACCATCCGAAACTCACCCGAGGCCCCCGGGACCTCAACCAAAAGTACCAACACATCCTAAAATATCATTCAAACTTGTTTCAATCAACAAAACACCTCAAACCACACCAAAACCATCAATTCACATTGAATTCAAGCCTAAGTTCTTCTAAAACCTCCTAAACACGCATTTGATCAAAACCCAACCAAATCGCTTCCGAATGACCTGAAATTTTACACATACATCCCAAATCACATAACGAAGCTACAGCAACTCTCGGAATTCCATTCTGACCCTCGGATCAAAATCTCACCTACCAACTCGAATTCGCCAAAAATACTAACTTTGCCAATTCAAGCCGAATCCTTCCACGGACTTCTAAAATGCATTCCGATCGCGCTCCTAAGTCATAAATCGCCCAATGAAGCTAACCAAATCATAAAATTTCCGATCCGAGCTCATATACACATAATTCAACTATTGGTCAAACCTTTCAAAATTTAAAGCTACAACTGAGAACTGTTTCCATCAAATTAATTCCGATTTTCCTGAAAACCAAAACCAATGACTTATATCAGTCATAATAAATTACGCGGGACAAGTCATGCCCGAGAACTGGCGATCAAAGTGGAAAAGCTCAAAACGACCGGTCGGGTCGTTACATCCTCCACCACTTAAACACACGTTCGTCCTCGAACGTACCCAGAGTTGTTCTAGAAGCCAACCAATAGCTGGATAACCTTACCAAGCATATACCCGGGGGTGATCCCCCGTCACCCTATCTCATATGGGTCCGATAACACATAGAAACTAAAATTACACAACCCAATCTAGCCCGTGAATCATAGAACCACATTTTCACTTCTGAAACCATCAATACGATCAAAACCTCACACCTATACTCTGAATAGACCCGAACTAGCCGCAGTAGCCCATGCCTGCAATCTAGGTGCAACTATATAATAAACCACATAACTCAAACACATGTAGCGATAACTTCCATTCACAGCAGTTGCCCACAACAACCAAGTACCGATAGAAAACTTCTTATCAGCTAAAGCCTCATTTCCAACACTTTCATATACTGCCAACGATAAATGAAACACGCAATAGACCATAACCATTTCTCAGATCAACCATTCACGAAGACATTTCTCCTCTGGCAATTACCATAACAAATTTTCGAGCCAAACCTCGATATTAACCTTCCAACATGCTGAAATCGAATTTGATCATATTCATTAATGATCCCGACGATCTCCTCTAATCCAACACACCACTCTGGTGACATGACACATCAATAGAGGCCTAAGCTGCAACTAGCATAATACGCGCACCACTAAGCAACGGTCCGAACATACTCAAGTCATGAAAAATGATTCAAATGAAAGAGTTGTACCTCAAGCTCACCAGTACCACCACAACACAAGGTTGAGAACCCGTATCACATCATAGAATAGAACACACGAATCTAACCCGCGAGGTCATATCTCCACATAGCCTCGCTGCAATGTACGATCCTATCCAAACACTGCTCCCCATGAGACACCTCAAGTCACTATGCTCGAAATTTACAACCACGCACAATTTGATGTCTGGAACCAAAGCGAATCATTACACCCTCGGTGAAACAAGTAACATATACCACGCCAACCCGATAGGACATAACCGATACGCCATTCATCGAGAAACACTCAATTACTCTTCCCGCTCGACTTCCACTATAAACCCCAATAGAACCGCACCATATGTGCCCACAACCAACAAATCATAACGCCTCGCAACACAGAAAGGCCACTCATAGATTTCCCCAGATCACCAACTAGCTCAATAACGATCGAATCAACCTATCCCTCAACAATACGATTCAGGGCCAACCAAGCCGACCCAAGCTAGAACACACATCCACATTGGCCTGCCAACGAACTCATTATCAAGGAAGCCTGAAGTTGTTCCTTCCAGTGCTATAACTCCTGCCGGAGCCGTACGATACTATGCCCGACATCAAAGCAATACCGAAATCCACAACCTCGCCCGGTGACATGCCCGGCCACAAGAAACACATCCGAAGGTCCTTCAACACAGGAACTGAATCAATGGTAGAAACTTCTGCACTGACATCCATCACGAAGGCCCAATTAAGAAAAACAGTCCTTCCTAGTCATCCGCTAGGTCCTTGAAATATAATACACTCTACTAGAACATAATCCAACGCACCTCGCCACTCAACCCATGGCATTTCCGGCATAGCTCATAGCGTAATAGTCCAGAATAACCCAACACTGAGACAACCAGTCTGAACTCCAATATCACATCCAAAATCTAACATATCAGCAAAGAAGGACCCACTCGAGCCTCCAAATCTCGATAGCCACTAAACGGTGCCGATGCACACGATCCATAACCACAACATAGCCTGAACATGAGAATTCCCAGCCTCCAACTCCATATAGCACACGAATCATCGTACCTGATCCCAATTTCGCCGTCCAAAAGCATACCACACCTTAAATACCCCATCATTCCACGATAGATACTCTAAAATTTCCTTGTGCCACCAAGCAAACCCGAATATCACCAGTTGATCTAACAAGAAAGTGGCGCAATACCACCGAAGTGCCATCAACTAATCACATTGCCCTTTTTACTGAAACATATACTCTTATCAAATCACTACCAATTAGCAGTACCATTTCCTTAATTATCTGAGGCTACTCGCTGCTTAAGGGTTTCATGAACTTCCTTTCAGAACTGAACTGTAAGCTTACACATGCAAATCTCGATCCTCCATGACATACCGCATATACCATACCATCCGAGGATAACATAAAAACTTTATCTCCCTTCCGAGCCACAGACACCTACGCACTCAGCTAGTCAAGAACTCCCATTGGTCCCATCTAGAAGAAAAATCACTATACATCCCATGCTCCGCATGCCCATAGAAAATATACATCTCCAAACCACGATAAAACCCAACAAGAACTCTCCCAATTCCATTTGCACAAGCTAAACTGCCAGGACTGAATCCTTCTAACTAGACCAAGCTAAGCAAGCCGTCGAAACCCAAGAGCATTGCTGCAAAGTACTTGTACAAACTCATTACCTCGAACACACACAAAGAATTAATCATATCCTTACCATGCCGATCCGGTCTACTATCAAGCTACTCCATCCATCTAAATTTCCTTCTGATTCATCTTCAACTTGATATTTCCCCTTGCTGTAGCACCACAATTCCTCAACCCAGGCTTACCACACGAGACCCAAGCATAAAACCACACTGTCCGAAACCCATAACCGCTGAATACTCCCTTAACTATTCCTCGAAACACCACATTCCAGAATACTTTACTCTGCAGAACTTCCTGCGAATCTAAATTTGTTACCTTTACTTTCCTGATACTGATACCTAGAATCCCACAATTGACATAGGAATAACACAAGTCTTGACCTCTTCCAATGAAAACACAGTTTCTAACCGCATATGTAACTTTAGAATACTCAATTGATGCATGCAGACTCTTGAACACATTAGAACCATTCTCGCAAGTCATTCACTCTTATTCAAACTGCAATTTACCTGGCCCAACGAACAGAACCACCCGTGCCTCATTGGCACTCCGACACCGCAGAATGAAATCCTCATCCCAATACAACCAAGCATCTTCCGGCTCTATGCATCGAGCATTCTTTACCAACAACAACTCTAGACATTCCGAAATTCTCATACCCTATGAAGCATAATATAACCTTTGACAAAAAATTTCCTTCACTCTAGCCATAGCTAATTCACCCGCACGCCCCAAACTGGAACCAACATAGCACCTAACTATGCAATCAACTACTCACAGCAGACTCCCCCACTTGGCTCGAACCAATAAATCAAGATACACTCAATAACTCATAACACTTTTACTCTATTAATGCCACAACACCATAGTGAGATTAAACTCAAATCATTTATAAGCTTGTGAAAACACCGATCATCTAATACTATAAATCTTCTGGAATTCTCGCATTCACCCCCGCAACAGATAAGCCCAGCGACCCAAAATTTCAAATTTCAACACGTACTTTTCAATTACACATGAGATCTTCTAACATACACATAAGGATCGCACCACTTCAGAAAACTCCGCAGGAGATAACCCACCTGCTTCGCCTCAATATGACATTTCTGTATACCTTCCACTGTCATACACATTACACAGTTACTTAGTCTTCCTGAGTCCGAACTCGTACCGCAACATAAAAACTTCACTCTCAATTGGAAAACATGAAAAGGTTCTTCACGCGCCCATAACTCGGGGCCACACATCCACTCACAATGGAAATCAAACACTTAATGGTTCATCTATCATCCAGCAGACCTTCCTCGTCACTTCCAAGTCGTATAGATACATCTCGCAGTGCTAACATACTCATCACGTGGCTATCCAGCCGTCACTTCCACTAATAGGGACAATACCGAACATATAAGTTCAAAACACTTACTCACACAGTCAGCACCTCGGTGCTCAAGCCATAGGCAAAGATCCGTCCTCAAGTCCTCCAGACTGGCCCAACATAAACTCACAGAGATTACATCTCGCCCCTCGAATCGGGGAATCACAAGCCTTCAAGGCACATCTGATACTGAGCGCTCATGCGCGCATACGAACGCGTGGAAGGAATTTCAAGAATTCCTTTTCAAGTTGAATCAAGGACGCACGATAAGAATTCAAGAATGTGAAGTTTTCTTAAAGGTTCTGCAGCCTCTCGAGGATATAGACGTCTCCGTACCGATCCGCGAGACTCTACTAAACCTGCTCATGACTCGTGAGACCTAGTAACCTAGGTTCTGATACCAACTTGTCATGACCCAAATCCCCGCTCTGGTCGTGATGGCGCCTCTCGTGAAGACAAGGCCAGCCAACTAACCCATATCGCCTTTTCAAAAATAGTTAAACATGAATAAGCAGTCTAAATATGATTTAATAATATTAATTAGCGGAAGTAGAACCCAACACAGCCCTAATCGGGGTGTCACAAGTCACGAGCATCTATAAGAGGGTAAATACAACTACAAGGTCTAAAAAAATACACTGAACAGGAATAATGAACAACAGACAGAGAAGCGATGCTGCGAACGCTGGCAGTCACCTTGCTAAACTCCTATAGCTCTGCCTCCAATCAGCCAAAACCCGCTACCGGGTGAATAAATACCTGCATCTACACATGAGGTGCAGGGATAAAGTGAGTACTCCAACTCAGTGAGTAATAAAGGTAAATAATAACTGAGCAGTAAGAAATCACGTAAGGAAAATCATCATGCTGTATAGATGTCGTATAATACCCCCTGAGAAAAAGCAGTGAAGCTGTAAAATCTTTAGAAAATATCTTAGCTCAGTTCAAACCTCTTTTGAAAATGACTTTTTCGATGGTTATGCGAATAAATGCAAAATAATTAGTGCAGATAACACAGAAATCCGCCCCTCGGGCACAACACTCACTTAACAGATAATGCCAGGCAATCAGGTAGATACCCCGTGAAGTAACACAGACGACAGATAATGGCAGACAAATAAAAAAAATAAACACATATAACAGTACTAGTACCGCTGCAGCGTACAGCCCGATCCATATATCGATGTGGCGTGCAGCCCGATCCATTTAACGTCTACGCCGCTCACTGGGGGTATGCAGACTCCGGGAGGGGCCCCTTACGGCCCAAGCGCAATATCAAGCCATCTCGTGGCATCAAATCTAGGCCCTTGGCCTGATACCAGTATCAGTATAACACTGTTGCGGCGTGCAGCCTGATCCATATATATATATATATATATATATATATATATATATATATAT
>NW_017671848.1:73082-122431 GCF_001879085.1 Nicotiana attenuata | reverse complement strand
TATATATATATATATATATATATATATATATATATATATATATATTGCTGCGGCGTGCGGCCCGATCCAAAAGTATCCTCACAATACATGCCCTCGGCCTAAATCAGTCAACAAAATCACATAAGCCACTCGAGCAACAATAAACATGATGCTCAGCCCAAAATATTATTGAAAATATCATTCCAAGTGTTAAAGCAAGTAAACTTGGCTGAGTTTTGAAAATAGTGAAAAAAATACATGACTGAGTTCAAGTACAAAATCAAAACAGTGAGGAAATATCAACGACCATCCCCGAAGGGGTTCAAATAGCTGGCACGAAGCCCAAGCATGGCAATCAGTCCAAGTCATGATGATAACAAATAAGTTTCAGTCAATTACACAGTAAAATCATCAATCGGGACGGACCAAGTCACAATCCCAACGGTGCTCTACCCCACGCTGGCTATCCGGCGTGCAAGTCACCTCAACATAGCACTACGATGTGCAATCCGGGGTTTCAAACCCTCAGGATATCATATACAATCATTACTCACCTCGAACCGGCGAAATTTCTAGCTCGCGACGCCTTTGCCCCTCAAATCGGCCTCCACGCGCGTCGAATCTATTCAAAGTCGGAACGAATACATCACAATATGCTAAGGGAACAAAGCCCAAGCGAAAAAAATCAATATCGGTCACAAATCCCGAAATTACCAAAACCCGAGCCCCCGGCCCAATTCTCGAAACTCAAAATTTTTTACATCAACGGGTTCCCTATCTCGCCACGAGTCCATACATACCAAAAACTCTCAAATCCGACCTCAAATGGCCCTTCAAATTCCAATTTAAAATTTCAAAAACCCAAGCCCTAGTTCTTCAATTTTAGGCTTAGTTTCCATGAATTCCTAGGTGGATTTCACAATATAATCGAGTTTTAAGACCAAGATTCTTACCTCAAGTCGATTCCCCTTGAATCCCTCTTTAATTTCCTTCAAAAATCTCCAAAAACGAGCAGCCATGGGTGAAAAATGACCCAAAATCGCGGATGAAATGAAATTATAACATTCTGCCCAGCACTGACCATTCCTCTATGCGATCGCGGAACATTCCTCGCGATCGCGAAGAACAAATCTTCAACTCTCAAAATTCCTCTTATGCGATCGCGAACTTTACCATGCGATCACGAAGCACCAGAGCAAGGCCTTCCGCGAACACGGACACACGGACGCGAACGCGAAGAACAAATTACCAGCCCTCACTTTTTCTCCTATGCGATCGCGAAGGACTTCACGCGATCGCGAAGGCTTAAAATCCTCTGCAACTGCTGCTCAAAATCTGCAACTTCTCAACATGGAAATTGGTCCGATTGACCATCCGAAACTCACCCGAGGCCCCCTGGACCTTAACCAAAAGTACCAACACATCCTAAAACATCATTCAAACTTGTTTCAATCAACAAAACACCTCAAACCACACCAAAACCATCAATTCACATCGAATTCAAGCCTAAGTTCTTCTAAAACTTCCGAAACACGCATTTGATCAAAAACCCAACCAAATCGCTTCCGAATGACCTGAAATTTTACACACACATCCCAAATCACATAACGAAGCTACAACAACTCTCGGAATTCCATTCTGACCCTCGGATCAAAATCTCACCTACCAACTCGAATTCGCCAAAAATACTAACTTTGCCAATTCAAGCCGAATCCTTCCACGGACTTCCAAAATGCATTTCGATCGCGCTCCTAAGTTTAACCAAATCATAAAAATTCCGATCCGAGCTCATATACACTTAAGTCAACTCTTGGTCAAACCTTTCAAATTTAAAGCTACAACTGAGAACTGTTTCCTTCAAATTCATTCTGATTTTTCCTGAAAACCAAAACCAACGACTTATATCAGTCATAATACATTACGCGGGGTAAGTCATGCCCGAGAACTGGCGATCAAAGTGCAAAAGCTCAAAACGACCGATCGGGTCGTTACACCTCGTCTACCATGCCACAAATCAATGGACCCAGCAATATAAGCAGAATTGAAAGTACTAGCATTATTAGTAATCTCTTGAGCGATGTTCAGTACAAATAAACCTCCACTAAGGTAAACCTTCCCAATAAAGTCTTCTCTACGAGAAATAACAACTTTATCATATTCAAAACTAAGTTTAAGACCTTCTTTGTTGAGAAGCGCACCAAAAACTAAGTTTCTACGAAGGGAGAGTACGTACATAACATTGTTCAAGACTAAGGTTTTTTCAGAAGTTAACTTAAGGAGAATTTTTCCTTTACCCATAACTCTAACTTAAGTGGAGTTACCCATGTAGACGCACTCACCATCAGGCAGATTCCTCAAAGTCGTGTAATAGCTCCTTGTTGGCACAAAGGTGCCTTAAAGCGCCAGTATCCAGTCAGTCTTGTTAGCCACCATGTTTGCCTCAACAAACACAGCAGAAATGACATCACCACCCTCAGTAAGGTTAGCTTGGACTGAAGCTTTTCCTCCATTCTTTGAGCTTTGTCCTTGTATCCGGTTGCACTAGAAAGCCTTGTGACCAATTTTGTCGCAGACATAGCAAGGTCCTTTCGACTTTTGAATATGACCCTCTGACTTATTAAAGTAATTCTGCTTCTTCACATGTACTTTCTTCTATTTTTCTTTAAACATGTCTTTCACAAAAGTACTAGAAGATTCCACAAAGTTAGCTTTAGAAGAACTAAGAGACAGAGAGATTTCATCTTATCCTTAAGCCGTTCATTATCCTCATCTTTCAGACTGTTTGCTTCCTCATTCCTCATGTGACTGATCAGTTCTTGAAGAGTTAAGTTTTTCTTCTTGTGTTTCTGTTGATTCCCGTAATCACTCCAGGAAGGTGGAAACTTTTCAAGCAGAACATTATTCTGAAGAATCTCACACATCTCCATGCCTTCATTCAGAATATCAGCAATCAAGTTCTATACTCGTGAACTTGCTCCATGATTGGCTTATCATCAACCATCCGAAACTTGATCCGCTTCCAACCACGTACTTCTTTTTTCCCGCGTCAACTGCACCATATTTCTTCTCCAAACTATCCCATATTACTTTAGAAGATTTATAATTTATAAACAAATCAAAAAGGGGGTTAGTCATATGGTTAAGCAGATGCCCTCGAACACTTTTAGTATCCTTTTCAAATTTCTTCTTACCAGCATCATCAGCAACAACAATAGTAGTATTAGAACTATCGGCAACAAGATCGGCAGGTGGTTCATTAATCAGAACGTAATCAACTTCTAATTGTTCAAAAAAATTTAAAGGTTTCTGGGACCAATGCTTATAATTGTTTCCATCTAAAGACTCAAGCTTTGACAGATCAAGAAGTGTTTTATTCAAAGTGGTAGCCATTAGTCAATATGTAAGAATCACTTTAAAATTGTAAGAAAAATGAGTAGAAAATATTGACCAAGAAGAAGAAGAAACAATAACAACTTATCGTAAAATACTATGTCGTGGCAAGCCACTGCCTTGAAAGCGATTTCGGCCCGACTAGGTGTAAATAGTTAAGACTGGTCGCTCCCCAAGGTTCCACAACATCTCCAAACATGTGCACTCGTGGCTGGAAGTTTGGAATTTGCACGAAATAATTGCCCAGAAAGAAGAGAAGATGAAGGTGTTTTCTCTGTTGGATAATTCACAAGAAGACTGCCTTTTATAGGAAAAGTTGTTGGACAGTTACAGGGAAGAAATTGATCTGTAGATGTTGCAGAAATTAAAGATGGAGTTGTTACAAAAATTAACCACAGTTGTTACAAAAATTAAAGCATGGCAGTTACAAAGATATAAATGGAACGTTACAAAATTGAGGCCTCGCATACATCTCGTGCGCAGGGGAGGGGATCGACTCGTTTTGCCTTCAAGACCAATTTCTCATGTGCACGAGGCCACTCTTTTTTACTAGCTCTTTATAAGCCCGACAAAGAGCAATTCAATATAAAGAGAAAAAAAAAACTTTCCACAATCAATGATGGACATTTTATCTTTCACAAAAGACAAAGAAGTAAAGAAGGAAAAGGAACTACAAAGAAATTTTTGACTTTGCATTATCAAGTATAAATAATACTAACAACATTTATTTTATCAACAATTTTGGGTGTTACATAAGAAGTAGATATTCATAACTTGTCCCTCTCTAAATTTATATGGTTGGTTTCCCCTCCTAATTAGCTATTTAGTTAGTATTAACCAAGGGGTGATCATCCATGTTGCCATAAAGAATTATAAGAGTCGTCCAAAATAATTGAAGAGGAGAGCACATCTCTATCAAAATGTATATTTAATTGAAGTCAAATAATACCAAACTAGAATCTGTACTGTACTGTGAGATCTCTTTATATGAATTCCAAACAATTGTAGGAGCAAAAGGTTGGAGAATTCTAATATTATTTAGAAAATCAGAGCATATTCGTTTCTTTCCTAATCCACCAAGTGGGATTTTCTTTCGTCATTAGATTATTGTAATATAAAATTCAGATCAATTCCATGTGATAACATATATGTGATTTTTGTTTTCAAAATTTGTAACCATCAAGTTTATGTTTGGCCTACGAAAACTATACAAATCTTAGATAATCCTATTAATTCAAGAGGATAATATTATTCATTCCAATTTAATAGATCACTTTCGCTTTCTAAACATCAATTAACCTTTTTTTCTCTCTAAAGTAATTCAACATAGACTAATTCATCTAGTAGAAAAATAAAATTATGAAAAGAGTTAAATTTCTATGCATTAATAATATTAAAGATGTTTACAGATCATCTAAAAGATAACTGCATGAAATTATTAATAATAAGTGAAAATAATTACTTGAAAATAAGGTATACAATGTGTTCCGACTAAGTAAATTATCCGATAATGTAAATTTTTAAACAACGTTAGTATACATAAGTTGATAGAAATCAAATTATGAATTTTTTTATCAAGACGGAAATTACACATAAAATTTGATTTGTATTAGCTGAAATAAATATCATTAACTTAAGGATGTTGTTCAGATATTAGCTGAAATTAATAAATAACATAAAATCTCAAACTTCCACTCCTCCTCCTACCAAAAGGCTAACGTCTATTGCAAATGGTGTTTGTCAAAGGCATTGATTCTCTTTCTTTTATACGCATTATTATAATTAATTAAAATGTTCCTAAATCCTAATTAATGCCACACAAAATAAACAATGTCTTTTATACTCTCTCTTATTTGTCACTTTTAAAATCTTAATAGTAGCAGCCATGAGCAGACCTTGACTAGTCTTTCACTGGCTTAAAAGATTACATAAAGTCTATTTCTATTTTGTCGTTTTACCAAAAAGCTAACGTCTATTGCAATGAAGGTGTTTGTCAAGGGCATTTGTTCTCTTTCTTTTGTATTTTATACACGTAGTATTATACTCCCTCCGATCCACTTTAATTGATTTTTTGGTAGAGCCAAGTGATATTTGTTATATTTCTAAGAGCAGATTAATATTAGTATGATCAATTTTATTGTTAAATAATGCTAAAATATGAATTTTTTAATATACGTGAAAACAGTAAAAAAAAAAAAAAAACATTGAGGGAGTAATAAATAAAAAGTCCCTACTTAATGCCACACAAAATAAACGATTTCTTTTAAGTACTTTCTTTACCTTGTAAGTTGTCACTTGGCAAGTTGGCAGTACTAATCTTAATAAATACTCGCTCAGTTCACTTTTACTTGGAATATATACTAAAAATAGATTTTTATTTTTACTTGTCACTTTACGCATATCAAGAGAAGATAAATATTTTTTTCCACAGTATTTATTACTCATTTCAAATCATTTTCTCAAATCTAATAAAATATGCATCAATTAATATAGATAGCATGGTAAATTATGCACTTTATTTATTATTTCTTAAAAGGCGTGAAAAGTCAAAACGTGCCAAGTAAAAGTGAACGGAGGGAGTAGCAGTCATTAACAGACATTGACTAATTTTTGAGAGGCACAGTTAAAGCTACATAAAGTCTATTTCTAACTCTTCATTCTTTTTTTAATCTCAATGACACTCTCACCTTTTGATAAGAGTAAGGGGACATAATAAGTGTACTTAATTGTACAATTAATTAATGGATTATCATTATTTGGGCGTTACAATTAGATTGATTATATTTTCCCAAAAGAAAATGATATAAAAACGACCTAGTTATGATATGGTTAAGAAACACTCATTTTCCGTACTCTTTGCATTTTAATTATTCACTCATATTGCATTTCTAGTAAAATCTGCAACAAATATTCAAAGCTTCTTATCTATAATGATAGATCTACATAATCAACACATGCGACGACTTAAAGGAAGTAAAAATTGAGTTTATAAAAAATACATAACTTTCTTTCCTCTTCTTTTTACAAAATCAGAATTCTTTATAATTTCCTATTGGAGTCTAGGCATTAGTATATGGGTGTATTTTTAAATAATATAAGTTAGGGTTCTTGTTTATTATTTAGTATATCCAATAGCTAGTGAGTTTGTTGGTGTAAGCTCTATATCATCACAATCGTTAGCTTAGTTTCATTTTCTGAGCTCTCTTAATGAAAAATATCTAATTTTCTCTTCAGATATTTGCTCCCTAAGCTAAATTTCTCAGTTCCATGACTAACTTTGACATGGCATCCACAGATATTGGTGTTACAGTTGCTTCAGCTTTGATTCGAATTGTTTCATTATTTTATCTTCTTTTTTTTTGTTTTTTGTCGAGATCGCTCGACAATGGAGAATACAAAAATCGATCATACCCATCCGTTGTATGTGCATCCTTCGAATACGCTTGGATTTGTGCTAATTCTAGTGAAACTTTCAGGCTGGGACAACTTTTGTTTGTGGAGTAGATCGATGAGAATTTGTCACGATCCAAAATTTTATTAAGTCGTCCAGATTCATTCAGTGACAACCTTAGGATAAGGAAGTCCTTTATTTTCATTTAAGAAATAGGCGGCCTAACCCAACCCGCTAGGTAAGCCAATCAATATAAGCTACAATTAAATTGAGAATTTAATAATATATATAATAGAAACTACAACCGAATACAATATAACTACCCCAAGGGCTGGTAGTAGAAGTCATGAGCCACTATGATTAGGACTTACAAAGTCAATATGAAGGATAAATACAATATCTGGTTGAAATATACATAAACAGAATTTAGGTCCTAAACTACCATGAACAAGAGGCAGCTTGAGTCTGGAACGCAGGTACGTCTTCAATGCCGGGCTTCGTCTTCCACAGCTACGCAACCCCAAGATCCGCACACAAGGTGCAGAATTGTAGTATGAGTATAACGACCCCATGTACTTAGTAAGTATCTTGGCTAACTTTGGTGAAGTAATGAAGAGGTTTTAAGTTAGAGATACTCACTTAATATGTATCTGTGTAGATAATAAGCAGAAAAAATAAGGTAAGAAATATGTCGAATAATGGCAGGAATATCAACTGGAAAGCTATGGAGCAAGTAAACAGACATGGCAAATAACACATAACCTCATAACTATTTCTACGCAGGGAACAATAATCATGAAATATGCACAAGGATCATAACCAAACACCACCAACAAATACAGTTGCGGCGTGCAACTTGATCCCAATCTCAATTAACACTGTTGCGGTGTGCAACCCGATCCCAAGATCAACAAAACACTATTGTGGCATGCAACCCGATCCCAATATCAATAAACTCTGTTACAGCGTGCAACCCGATCCCAATATCAATAATATCATATGAAACCGCAACAACAACTAAACACGGACAAAGTTCACATTGTAACACTAAGAAAATAAACACACGGTATTCAACTAGGTAATACAACTCAAAAAAAGTAAGAGAGCAGTCCAATATTAAAAGCTAGTCTACCGTATAAAATGAAAAGGCTTCCACAATGCATAACACACAACCAATCTAAAAGTCACCTAGTCCGGTTAAGCAAAAGAGAGTAGAACATGAAACAGTAAAGATGTTTGTCAAGTAGGAACATGGATCAGATAAAGGCATTTAGTATATGAAATCATATAGCAAGTATAAGCATGTAGCATGTACAGGCATTTAATAAGTGAAAGTATATGGTAAGTAAAAGAAATAGTAAGTGAAGATATGTAGTAAGTAAAAGCATGTAGTGAGTGAAGACATGTAGCAGGTTAAGGGATTTAACAAGTAAATCACGTCACAATTAGAGGCATGAAATCGGTATGGGCTAATAACAAGTAGCGGCATGAATTCGAAGAGGCGTGTAGCATAAGTAAATCAAGTAAAAATACAGGTATAAAAATAACAGACAAGGTAACGACATAGCTATAATAGTAATGGCCCAAAGGGAAAATGTAGAGATAACTACCAAAGGAATTCAAGAAGGTATCATACTAAACAACAAACATTTTTCAGAAACCAAAGTAAAGGGGAATGTAAGTGCTTAACGAATGAATAATCATAGCAGAAATCCAACTTCTTTCCTTTTCACACATTAATAACCAATAAACTAATTTCATTTCAAACCGCACGGAAATAGTACTTATCGTGCCAACATCATATCAATCGTACGGAAATACCCACTGTCACGACCCCAATTTTCTACCTTAGGATGTCGTGATGGCACATAGTCTCTAAGACTAGGTAAGCCTAACACTGTCACGACCCGAATTTTCCATCCTCGGGAGTCGTGATGGCGCCTACTAATGTGAGCTAGGCAAGCCAATTTCTTGAACTAATTACTTCATTATCCATTTATTTCCTTTTAACAATTTTTAAAGCAATAACGTATAAACAACGGAAAATTTAGATTAAGCGGAAGAAAACAATACAATCTCTGAAATCTGTATCTGTTACAACTACTTAAGCCTTAATCACCCAGAACCTGGTGTCATAGTGTCACAGACGGTCTAAGATTTACTACATGCAAAGTCTGAAGAAAATAACAATACACTGTTTCTGAATTAAGGAAAATGAAACAGGGAATAAGGGATAGAGGGAGACGCCAGGGCCTGCAGACGTCTGCAGGTCTACCTTGGATCTCCGCGTGGACTGAAGATAGCCGCCCGATCTACTGTCCGAAGTCTACAGCACTGGGATCTGCACAAAAGAGTGCAGAGTGTAGTATCAGCACAACCGACCCCATGTTCTGGTAAGTGCCTAGCCTAACCTCGGCGAAGTAGTGACGAGGCTAGGACCAGACTACCAAATAAACATGTACAGTTATATAATATACAGCAGAAAGTAAAACAGAAATAAACAAGTAAAGATGGGAGGGGGAAAGCACGCTTCGGGAAAAGCAGGTAAAACAGAATATCAAGAGAATTATAAAGGAACCAAAATCCAACTACTAACAAGGATAAGGAAAACAAAGACAGAATTCACTTACATTTCTCATCTTGTTGCAGGCGTGCAATCCGCTCCCATTTCAGGTATCTCGTTGCAGGCGTGCAACCCGATCCCATTTCATATATTTCGTGGCAGGCGTGCCACCCGCTCCCATTTTATTTATCTCGTGGCAGGCGTGCCACCCGCTCCCATTTTATTTATCTCATGGCAGGCGTGCCACCCGCTTCCATTTCATTTATCTCGTGGCAGGCGTGCCACCCGCTCCCATTTTATTTATCTCGTGGCAGGCGTGCCACCCGCTCCTATTTTATTTATCTCGTGGAAGGCGTGCCACCCGATCCCAATTACAAATCAACAACAACCACAAAGAATCCCGGCAAGGGAACAAGAGCAATATAACAACATCCCGGCAAGAGAACAAGAGCTATATAACAACATCCCGGCAAGAGAACAAGAGCAATATAACAACATCCCGGAAAGGGAACAATAATATCAAAACAAACATCCCGGCAAGGAACAATGATGATAGTAACATGTGAGGCACAATAAACCACAACGGAGTCATAACAATTATTATACAAGACTCACGGGCATGCTTGACACCGACATATAGATACTCGTCACCATGCCTATAAGTCGTACTCCACAATTAACACGTAGCAAATAAGACACGACTCCTAATCCCTCAAGCTAAGGTTAGACCAAACACTTACCTCGATGCCACAAACACAATTCACGATTCAATTATAGCATTACCCCTTGATTCCACCACCAATTCGCTCGTATCTAGTCACAACATACTTAATTACATCAATAAACGCTAAATGAATCAATTCCATTGCATGAAAATGAATTTTCCAAAGTTTTACTCAAAAAAGTCAAAAATCGCCCCCGGGCCCACATTGTCAAAACTCGAGGTTCGAACCAAAAGCCGATTACACATTCCCCCACGAACTCAAATATATAATTTGTTTTGAAATCGGACCTCAAATCGAGGTCCAAATCCCCATTTTTTGAAAAACCTAGGTTCTACCCAAAACACCCAATTTTCCCATGAAAATCATTGATTTGAAGTTGAAATCATGTTAAAAGATGTTAAGGAATGAAGGAAATTAGTTAAAAACGACTTACAATTGATTTGGAGGAGAAGAAACCTTTGAAAAATCGCCTTAGTGTGTTTATGTTTTGAGAGGATATGAAAATGGGTTAAAAATTTGGCTAAGTATAAAAGTTGCAGGTCTCAGATGTGGGAATTGCGAACCTCGACCTCTGCTAGCTTGGGAATTGCGAAACAGGGCTCGCATTTGTGAACCCTTAGGAAATCTGGACTTTCGCATTTGCGAAAAACATGTCGCATTTGCGACTTCAAATAGTTCCAGCATACATCGCATTTGCGAAGGGGAGCTCGCATTTGTGAGGTCGCAATTGCGATGAACATATCGCATTTGCGATGGAGGGCAGGCCTGGGCTAGTTCGCATCTGCGAGCCAGGCTTCGCAAATGCGAAGCCTGCAGGCCTGATCATACCAGCAAAAATCCTGCAATTTTTCTAAGTTCAAAATGCACCCCGTGGCCTATCCAAAACTCACCCGAGCCCTCGGGGCTCCAAACCAATATACACCCAACCTCAAAAATATCCTACGGACTTATTCGTGCAATCAAATCACCAAAATAACATCATGAACATCGAATTAAACCTCAAGATCAATGAAATTTCTCAAAACTTCTTAAACATCAAATTTTACATTTAAGGTCCAAATCGCGTCAAATGGATTTCGTTTCTTACCAAACTTTACCGACAACACATATAAATCATATTTAACCTATACCGGTCTCCGGAACCATAATGCGGGCCCGATACCTCAGGTTTCACGTAACATTTCACTTTTAAAAAACCTTTATATTTTTCAGAAAACAATTTCTTTTAAAGTTCATTTCTCGGACTTGGGACCTCGGAATTCAATTCCGGGCATACGCCCAAGTCCCATATTTTCCTACTGACTCTCCGGAACCGTCAGATCATGGGTCCGGGTCCGTTTACCCAAAACGTTGACCGAAGTCAAATTAATTCATTTTGTAGCAAAAATTTATTATTTTTCACAGATTATCACATATAGTCTTTCCGGCTACGCGTCCGGACTGCGCACGCAATTCGAGGTGATGCTGAAAGAGGTTTTTAAGGCCCAAAAATGCGGAATTTAATTTAAAAGCAAGTGATGACCCAAGGTCATCACATTCTCCACCTCTAAAACAATTGTTCATCCTCGAACAGACAGAAGAAGGAAGTACCTGAGTCGGGAAAAAGATGGGGATAACGGCTCCGCATATCGGACTCGGACTCCCAGGTCGATGCCTCAACAGGCTGACCTCTCCACTGAACACGAACTGAAGGAAAACTCTTCGATTTCAACTGATGAACCTGCCGGTCTAGAATAGCTACCGGCTCCTCCTCATAAGACAAGTCCTTGTCCAACTGGACAGTGCTAAAATCTAACACGTGGGACGGATAGCCGTGATACTTCCGGAGCATGGACACATGAAACACTGGATGCACGGCTGTTAAGCTCGGTGGCAACGCAAGTCTATAAGCCACCTCTCCGACTCGATCAAGAATCTCAAACGGGCCAATGAACCTAGGGCTAAGCTTTCCCTTCTTCCCAAATCTCATCAGACCCTTCATAGGCGACACTCGAAGCATTACCCGCTCACCGACCATGAATGCCAAATCACGAACCTTGTGGTCAGCATAGCTATTTTGCCTGGACTGAGCTGTACGAAGCCTATCCTGAATAATCCTGACCTTGTCCAAGGCATCCTGAACCAGATCCGTACCCAACAACCGAGCCTCTTCCGGCTCAAACCATCCAACCGGCGACTGACACCGCTTACCATACAAAGCCTCATAAGGAGCCATCTGGATACTCGACTGGTAGCTGTTGTTGTAGGCAAAGTCTGCTAAAGGCAAAAACTGATCCCACGAGCCTCCAAAGTCAATGACACAAGCTCGGAGCATATCTTCCAAAATCTGAATGGTCCGCTCGGACTGCCCGTCTGTCTGAGGATGAAAAGATGTGCTCAACTCAACCCGTGTGCCCAACTCTCGCTGAACTGCTCTCCAAAAATGCGAGGTAAACTGCGTACCTCAGTCCGAAATGATAGACGCGGGCACACCATGAAGGCGAACAATCTCCCGGATATAGATCTCAGCTAATCTCTCGGAAGAATATGAGACTGCCACAGGAATGAAATGCGCTGACCTTGTCAGCCTATCAACAATGACCCACACTGCATCGAACTTCTTCTGAGTCCGTGGGAGTCCAGTAACGAAGTCCATAGTAATACGCTCCCACTTCCACTCAGGGACCTCAATCTTCTGGAACAAACCACCAGGCCTCTGATGCTCGTATTTAACCTGCTGACAATTCAAACACCGAGCCATATATGCAACGATATCCTTCTTCATTCTCCTCCACCAATAATGCTGCCGCAAATCCTGATACATCTTCGCGGCGCCCGGATGAATAGAGTACCAGGAACTATGGGCCTCCTCTAAAATCAACTCTCGAAGACCATCCACATTAGGCACACAAACTCGACCCTGCAATCTCAAAACTCCATCATCACCTAAGGTAACCTGCTTGGCACCTCCGTGCTGCACCGTGTCTCTAAGGACACACAAATGGGGATCATCACTACTGCCGATCTCGGATACGCTCCAATAATGGAGAACGAGCGATTGTGCAAGCTAACACACGGCTGGGCTCAGAAACATCCAACCTCACGAACTGATTGGCCAAAGCCTGAACATCCAAAGCAAGCGGTCTCTCACTGACCAGAATATAAGCTAGACTGCCCATACTGGCTGACTTTCTACTCAGGGCATCGGCCACCACATTGGCCTTTCCCGGATGATATAAGATGGGGATATCATAGTCTTTCAATAGCTCCAACCATCTTCTCTACCTCAAATCAAATCCTTTTGCTTGAACAAATACTGCAGACTCTTGTGATCCGTGAACACCTCACACGCCACGCCATACAGATAATGCCTCCAAATCTTCAACGCGTGGACAATGGCTGCTAACTCCAAATCATGAACCGGATAGTTCTTATCATGAATCTTCAACTACCGCGAAGCATAGGCAATGGCCTTGCCATCCTGCATCAACACCGCACCAAGTCCAATGCGAGATGCATCACAATAAACTGTATATGGCCCTGAACCTGTGGGCAAAACCAAAACCGGTGACGTAGTCAGAGCTGTCTTGAGCCTCTGAAAGCTCGCCTCACACTCATCCGACCATCTGAACCGGGCACCCTTCTGGGTCAACCTGGTCATCGGGGCTACGATAGATGAAAATCCCTCTACGAACCAACGATAGTAGCCTGCCAAACCCAAGAAACTCCGGATCTCGGTAGCTGATGCTTGTCTAGGCCAGTTCTTGACTGCCTTAATTTTCTTCGGATCAACCTGAATACCCTCTGCTGACACCACATGACCCAGGAATGCAACTAAACTCAACCAGAGCTCACACTTCGAAAACTTAGCATACAACTGACTATTCCTCAGAGTCTGAAGAACCACTGTAAGATGCTGCTCGTGCTCCTCTCGGCTGCGGGAATACATCAAAATATTATCAATGAAGACTATCACGAACGAATCCAAGTAAGGCCTAAACACTTGGTTCATCAAATCCATAAAATTTGCTGGGGCATTTGTCAACCCGAATGACATCACCAAGAACTCATAATGCCCGTACCGAGTGCGGAAAGCTGTCTTAGGGACATCGGATGACCTAATCCTCAACTGATGGTAGCCAGATCTCAAGCCAATCTTTGAAAATACCTTGGCACCCTGAAGCTGATCAAACAAATCATCAATCCTCGGCAGTGGATACTTATTCTTGATTGTAACCTTATTCAATTGCCGGTAATCAATACACATCCTGATCGATCCATCCTTCTTCTTAACAAACAACACCGGCGCACCCCAAGGCGAAACACTGGGTCTAATGAAACCCTTCTCGAGCAAGTCTTGCAACTGCTCCTTCAACTCTTTCAACTCAGGCGGGGCCATACGATACGGCGGGATAGAAATAGGCTGAGTGCCCGAAGCCAAATCAATGCAAAAGTCAATATCCCTGTCGGGTGGCATACCCGGCAGGTCTAAAGGGAATACTTCCGGAAACTCACGAACAACGGGCACAAACTTAATAGGAGGAACCTCAGCACTAGAATCACGAACATAGGCCAAATAGGCCAAACTCCCCTTCTCGACCATACGCCGAGCCTTCATATACGAGATAACACTGCGGGTAGAATGACCAGGAGTCCCTCTCCACTCTAAATGAGGCAAACCCGGCAAGGCTAAGGTCACAGTCTTGGCATGACAGTCCAAGATAGCATGATAAAGTAATAACCAGTCCATCCCCAATATAACTTCGAAATCAACCATGTCCAGAAGAAGCAAATCTACACGAGTCTCAAGACCTCCAATCACAACTACACATGAACGATGGACTCGATCTACCATAATGGAATCACCCACCGGTGTAGACACATAAACAGGAACACTCAAAGAATCACTAGGCATGACCAGGTACGGTGCAAAATAAGATGACACATATGAGTATGTAGACCTTGAATCAAATAACACTGAAGCATCTCTATCACAAACCAGAACAGTACCTGTAATAACTACATCGGAAGCCTCAGCCTCGGGCCTGGATGGAAGAGCATAACATCGGGGCTGGGCCCCACCACCCTGAACTACATCTCTGGGATGGCCTGTTGCTGGCTGGCCTCCACCTCTAGCGGCCCGAGCTCCACCTCTAGGACCTCTACCTCCACCTCTAGCACCTCTACCTCCACCCCTAGCTGGCTGGGCGGGTTGTGGAACACTCGGTGCCTGTACCATGGCACGGGAACCCTGATGCTGAGAGCTACTCGGTGCTCGAAGGCAATACCTAGTAATGTGCCTTATGTCGCCACAAGTAAAACAAGCCCTCGGCTGCTGGGGTTGACGACCCTGAAAACTCTGAAGCGGCGGTGCACTAATAGGAGCTGGTGGTGCACTGTAGGACTACTGATCAGAATGCTGCATCTGAAGACCACGGCCACCTGAAGCACCGTGAGAAACCTGAAGTGCCGACTGAAAAGGCCTAGGAGGATGGCCTCTACCATACGAATCCCTACCTCCAGTCGAGGTACCACTGAATCGGCCTGAATGACGGGGCCTCTTGTCCGACCCATGACCACCTCCCTGCGATAGAACCATCTCAACTCTCCTGGCCACATTGGCCGCCTCCTGAAAAGAGATCTCACTCCCTGTCTCCGTAGCCATCTAAAGTCGAATAGGCTGGATAAGTCCCTCAATGAACTTCCTCACCCTCACTCTCTCGATGCGAAGTATGATAAGGGCATGACGAGCCAAGTCGATGAATCTGGTCTCATACTGAGTAACGGTCATAGAGGCCTGCTGGAGATGCTCAAACTGCCTCCGATAGGCCTCTCTCTGAGTGATAGGGAGAAACTTCTCCAGAAATAGCTGAGCAAACTGCTCCCAAGTCAAAGCTGGTGATCCGGCTGGTCTAGCCAAGCAATAATCTCTCCACCAAGTCTTGGCGGATCCAGACAAGCGAAAAGTAGCAAAATCGACCCCATTGGTCTCCACTATCCCCATGTTCCTGAGAACCTCAAGACAGCTGTCTAGATAATCCTGGGGATTCTCAGAAGATGCACCGCTGAAAGTAGTAGTGAAAAGCTTGGTGAACCTGTCCAATCTGCACAAAGCATCGGCAGACATAGCTGCTCCATTACCGGTCTAGGCTACCACACCCGGCTGAGCTGCTCCAACTGGCTGAACTGCTGGAGTCTGAAACTGGGGAACTACCTGCTCTGGAGTGCGAGTGGCAGGAGTCTGGGCTCCTCCTCCAGCCTGAGAGACGGTTGGTGCTACAGGAAGCAAGCCTACCCGGGTGACACTCTCCATAAGGCCCACAAGACGGACCAGAGCATCCTGGAGTACTGGGGTAGCAATAAACCCCTCTGGGACCTGAGCTGGGCCCACCGGAGCTGCTGGGGCCGAAACCTCATCATCAAAATCAACCTGAGGCTCCCATTTTATGTATCTCGTTGCAGGCGTGCAACCCGCTCCCATTTCACGTATCTCGTTGCAGGCGTGCAACCCGATCCCATTTCATATATCTCGTGGCAGGCGTGCCACCCGCTCCCATTTCATTTATTTCGTAGCAGGCGTGACACCCGCTCCCATTTCATTTATCTCGTGGCAGACGTGCCACCTGATCCCAGTTACAAATCAACAACAACCACAAAGAATCCCGGCAAGGGAACAAGAGCAATATAACAACATCCCTGCAAGGGAACAAGAGCAATATAACAACATCCCAGCAAGGGAATAATAATATCAAAACAAACATCCCGGCAAGGGAACAATGATGATAGTAACATGTGAGGCACAATAACCCACAATGAAGTCATAACAATTATAATACAAGACTCACGGGCATGCTTGACACCGCCGTATAGATACTCGTCACCATGCCTACACGTCGTACTCCACAATTAACACGTAGCAAATAAGACACGACTCCTAATCCCTCAAGCTAAGGTTAGACCAAACACTTACCTCGATGCCACGAATACAATTCACGATTCAATTATAGCTTTACCCCTTGATTCCACCATCAATTCGCTCGTATCTAGTCACAAGTTACTTAATTACATCAATAAATGCCAAATGAATCAATTCCAATGTATGAAAATGAATTTTCCAAAGTTTTACTCAAAAAAGTCAAAAATCGCCCTCGTGCCCACATGGTCAAAAGCCGAGGTTCGAACCAAAACCCGATTACCCATTCCCCCACGAACTCAAATATATAATTTATTTTGAAATCGGACCTCAAATCGAGGTCCAAATCCCCATTTTTTGAAAAACCTAGGTTCTATCCCAAAATACCCAATTTCCCCATGAAAATCATTGATTTGAAGTTGAAATCATGTTAAAAGATGTTAAGGATTGAAGGAAATTAGTTTAAAACGACTTACAATTGATTTGGAGGAGAAGAAACCTTTGAAAAATTGCCTTAGTGTGTTTATGTTTTGAGAGGATATGAAAATGGGTTAAAAATTCGGCTAAGTATAAAAGTTGCAGGTCTCAGATGTGGGAATTGCGAACAGGGGTTTGGGAATTGCGAAGCCTGGGAATTGCGAACATGGGTTTGGGAATTGCGAACATGGGTTTGGGAATTGCGAAGCCTGGGAATTGCGAACATGGGTTTGGGAATTGTGAAGCCTGGGAATTGCNATTTGCGACCAAGACCTCGCATTTGCGATATCGCATTTGCGAGCCAGGCTTCGCAAATGCAAAGCCTGCAGGCCTGATCATACCAACAAAAATCCTGCAATTTTTCTAAGTTCAAAATGCACCTCGTGGCCTATCCAAAACTCACCCGAGCCCTCGGGGCTCCAAACCAAATATACACCCAACCTCAAAAATATCCTACGGACTTATTCGTGCAATCAAATCACCAAAATAACATTATGAACATCGAATTAAACCTCAAGATCAATAAAATTTCTCAAAACTTCTTAAACATCAAATTTTGCATTTAAGGTCCAAATCACGTCAAACGGATTCCGTTTCTTACCAAACTTTACCGACAACACATATAAATCATATTGAACCTGTACTGGGCTCCGGAACCATAATACGGGCCCGATACCTCAGGTTTCACATAACATTTCACTTTCAAAAAACCTTTATTTTATTCATAAAACAATTTCTTTCAAAAATTTATTTCTCGGGCTTGGGACCTCGGAATTCGATTCCGGACATACGCCCAAGTCCCATATTTTCCTACGGACCCTCCGGGACCGTCAAATCACGGATCCGGGTCCGTTTACCGAAAACGTTGGCCGAAGTCAAATTAATTTATTTTATAGCCAAAATTTATCATTTTTCACAGATTTTCACATATAGACTTTCCGGCTACGCGCCCGGACTGCGCACGCAATTTGAGGTGATGCTGAAAGAGGTTTTTAAGGCCCCGAAATGCGGAATTTAATTTAAAAACGGTCATCACAAACACATGCTGATATAATAACAGAATTGAACTGTTTAATCATTAATCATAAAAAATTAAATGACATACATAGCCGCAAGCGGCCAATAGTTATACATTTCCCAAAATCGGTAGTACGGAGTCATAAGCACTACTGAAACGTACTAGAATTTCTAAACACAATACTATTTTGAATTACAATTTAACAGTATCATAATAAAGTAAGATGGTGACTCCGAGGCCTGCGAACGTCAAATAGGTATACCTTGAAGTCTCCCGCCGCGCAGAAGCAACTCTCAACAACACGATCAGAATACCTAGATCTGCATAAAATATGCAGAAGCGAAGCATGAGTACATCACAATGGTACCTAGTAAGTATCAAGCCTAACCTCGGTAGAGTAGTGACGAGGCCAAGTCAGGATACAGCTAGACATAGAAACATGTTCAAGATATACATAAGCTAACAACGGAAAGAAATTCAATGTAAGACCAACAACGGAAAGATAATTAATTTACAATCAACAATGAAGTAATAGAAACATAAATGAAAACAAGTAGTAAATGAGTAATAAAGAAAAAACATAATCAGAACAAATTGCTCAGATGTATTCAAACAAGGAAAAACGGATGACAACTCAAATAATCAAATCACTCCCAGCGTATGAACTTACCCGAGGCACCACACCTCATAAATCACAAGTCATGAACCATAATTTTCAATTCTTACACATATGGCACCTCGTGCCCACAATAACAATCATCATCGCACAGCAAAGCCCACGTGCTACCATGTACTTTGCAACCGTGACAAATATTAATTTAGATGAACGAGAGATATATTTAAATACCATAAAACATAATAACAATCTCGAATAAAGTAAGGTGTCAAATAAAATAATAAATTTATTTTAGAAATAATGTAAAGTAAAATAATATACAACTTATACAAAACAGAGTATCCGATGGGTTTAGTTTAGAAATAAATAAAATTGAGTAAAAATATTATTTTTAAACAAAGCAAAACATCTGTTAAATTAACAAATTAAATATATAATTTTTTAAAGAAAAAAATGATAGCAATTTTAAATAAGGTAAATATCTAACAGGATGATGATATAGGGAGTACAGTTCCAGCAGAATCTGTAGATATCATGGAGTCATAGTTACCTGTTCTAGAAGAAGAACTCACCGGTATTGTTTACCAGCAGACCTGCCACAAAAAAACCTCTAATTCAGACGCAAGACTATGTGTTGAATCCTTCCAAGACCTCTTAGAGTTCATATCCTATTTATATTTCTTGTCTTATGAACATATGACACAGAAATTTAGAAATTACTTGCATGCTATTTCAATATGAAAGGCCTCAAATCTTCAGGGAAGCAGTAAAAGATAAAAGGTAGATTGAAGTTATACAAGAGAAGGTTTTGGTCTTAGAAGATAATAACACCTGGGAGGTAATGAACTTACCAGCTGCGAAGACTGCTATAGGATCCAAATGGGTCTGTAAATTTAAGTACAAAATAAATAGGAAGGTTGAAAGATATAAGGTTAGGTAAGGTTAGATTACTATAAAATATATTCTCCAATGGCAAAGATGGTAATAGTAAAATCTGTTATAGCTTTAGCAACTTCTGAGGATTGGAGTTTGTATCAAATGGATGTATTCAATACTTTCTTGCATGGCGACTTATATGAGGAGGTTTACATGGACGTGCTTCAAGATTTTCGAGGACAGGGAAAGCATAAGAAGGTTTACAAATTACTTAAGTCCTTATATGGCCTCAAACAGGCATCAAGACAGCGGAATCTAAAATTGGCTAAAGCCTTGGTAAAGACTGACTTTTGCCAAAGTTCTTATGATACTTCCTGTTTACCAAAAGCCATGGAACATATATTATAATTGTGTTAATCTATGTGGATGATTTATTATTTGCAGGTAGAAACAAAAACCTGATTGATGAAGCTAATGGTATGCTGAATCAAGAATTCAAAGTTTAAAGATTTGGGAGAATTAAGATACTTTTTAGGGATTGAAGTGCTGAGATCCAAGAAAAGGATTATACTCAATCAGAGAAAATATGCACTTGAATTTATTCCTGAAATGGGATAGAGTGCTGCTAAGACTGCAGTTACACCTCTTGAACTCAACCACAAGTTGACTATACTGGAATATGACAAAGCAGTTGGGGTTGGAGATGATGACCACCTAGTTAATACTACTAGCTCGAAGAAATTGATTGCAAAATTATTGTACGTAATAGTTACGGGGCCCAAAATCACCTATGTTGTTCAAAGCTTGAGCCAATTATGCAAGCTCCAAAATAATCACATATGGACAAGGCAACCAGAGTGGTAAGATATTTGAAGAATGAGTCATGGAATAAGAATTTTACTAAAAAAGGAAGTTGCAGATACTTTGACTGCATCCTGCAACTCAAACTAGGCAGCATGTCCAGTCACAAGAAGATATGTTAGTGTCTATATTGTGAAGCTTGGATCTTCCTTGATATCCTAGAAGTCCAAGAAGCAACACACAATTACAATAAGCAGTGTAGAGGTAGAGTACAGGAATATGGCCTCGACAGTAGCTGAGATTGTTTGGTTGATTGGCCTTTTCAGTGAACTAGAAGTTGCAAACTAGAAATCTGTGACTCTTTGTTGTGATTGCAAGGCAACAATGCTGATTGCTGTCAATCTCATCTTTCATGAAAGAACAAAGCATATAGAGATCGATTATCACTTCATTAGGAAGAAGATCAAGCATGGGATGTGGGAGAAAAAGTATGTAAATGTTGTAGGCATATAAATTTTATTCCCTTAAATATATAAAATAATTTGGACTATATTTTAAATTCAAGATATATTATTTCAAATGAACTTAATGGGCTAATATAATTGAATTAATTATATAAGTCCAATATATATGGGTTAAATAAATAAGTCTTAATCCATTGGCTAGCCCATTTAATTGGGCTAAAGTGATGAGCCCACTTTATTAAGCCCAAGATGTCATCTTCATAGAGGCCCAATTTAGTGCCACGTGTCAAATGATGTGGCACGCCAAGTCAAATGGAAGAGCCAATATGATCATGCCACGTGTCAAAATGACAAGGCATGCCAAGTCTCATTAAAAGGCCAATGAAATTGCGCCACGTGTGCAAATGACATGTCCTGGCCAATGAAATGCGGCCATGTCACACTTCAATTTGATTGGTCGGAAAGAGTTTGTTCTTATCATATCTCTTCCTTTTCACAACTATTAATAGGGGTCTTCATAACTCAGAAAAGACACCAGAAGTTACAACAAGAAGCAAGAGGGAGCTCGTGGATCAAACGCTGCAGATTTCTCTAAAAGCTACAAGCATTCAAGTGTTCTAAAGATTAAAAGATCAAGATGAAGATTCAAGAACAAGCTGCAAGCCCTTGGATTAAAAATACGTCAAGATCAAGATCAAACCTCAAGCACTTGGATTAAAATAAAATAAAATTCAAGATTAGGCTCAAAAACTCTTTTATTTACTCTTGAAGAGTAGAATCAGAGGATTCATAGAGATTGTACACTCAAATATTTGAAATAAAATACTACGATTATTGCAATATATTTCGATCTTGATTTTATTTTCTTGAAGCAATTTATTGTCTACAAATACTAAAGATCAATAAGTTGTTTTGCTTACAAAGGAACTGAGTTTTGTGCAACTTTCTATGTTACTTGGCAAGCTAAGAGTGTTGAACATCTTACACCCTTCAACTTGAGGGGGAGTATTGGAATATAAGTGTTAATACATGGGTAAATCTATAAATAATAGAAGTTAGAGTGTCACAACCCAAATTCCACCATAGGCCATGATGGTGCCTAACGCTGCCGTTAGGCAAGCCAACAATTAAACAACACGATAATCGACGGGTCATAACATATTATTAACAAGTGGTGAAAGGAATAAGAGGATTTCCTTTGTTTTTATAAAAAATATGATTATTATATTAAATGTTCGAATGTAGTCCAAATATAAATTCTAATTTCATAAAGGAAATACAAACAAGAACAAAAAACTAAATTTCTAAAATCCGTTGTCACTAGTGCATGAGCATCAACTGGAATATACAATATTACTACAGGAATAGAAAATAGACAAAATACAGTAAATGAATAGAACGGGGACTCCTTGTGCTGCGAATCATAACATAGAGAGCATCTCACGACAAAATCTCCTCAGCAACCGCGCCTACGTGCCAGATGACCATCAAATGTACATATCTCAGTACCTGGACAATTAGTGCAGAAGTATAGTATGAGTACATAAATCAGCCCATACCCAATAAGTATCTAGCCTAACCTGAAAGAAGTAGTGACGAGGGATTGACAACAATGTATGTAAAAGTAGATAGGTATGAGGCATAACAAGTAAAAGCAACGAAATAAATATATGTGCCCAACGCGATCCTTAACAGAATAATAATTACGAAGTCCTCAAATAATACGTAATGATCATTATCAAATATAATGCAAAATCTTAAGTTGGGAAGACTCAAAGGTACGCTGACTCCCGATCAAATATAACGCACGAGTCTGCCGAGTCAAACTGCCCGATCCCATATGAGTATTTCATAGAACTTCCGAGGCGAAGGATCCAATCCCATAAGAGTGTGTTACATAATACTATCGAGGCGAGCGGCTTAATCCCATAAGAGTACTGATGAGGCATTCAACCTGATCCCATAAGAATGTGTTACATAATACTGACGAGGCGAGCGATCCGATGCCATAAGATTACTGCTGAGGCGTTCAGCCCGATCACATAAAAATGTAAAACTTTGATGCGCCACTGGCCTAACTCACGAATTTATGTGTGAGTTATGAAATTCGAGAAAAATTTCGAACAAATACGTATAACACGGGAGAAATCTGTAAAAGAAAGTATAATTTTCGCGACTAATCAGGTAGCCGGTCAAGTATTTAAAATATTAAGGAGGGATACTTCATGCAATTATAGTCTAAGGCTAAAAGAATAATTAATGTATATAAACAGGCAAAAATAACTCAAATAGTATAACTAGAACAAGGTGTGAGTCTAAGTCTACCCGGACATAATCAAGAATCTAGGAAATACAGGGACATTCGTCACCTCATACGTGCGTAGCTCCTATAATACGTAGCGTTTAACAATATAACACCTACGGGTAGATTTCCTCTTACAAGGTTATACATGAGACTTAGCTTGCTCCGAAATTTGATAACCAGCTCCGACACCTCTCTAACACCTCGGACTCATGCAAAACGATCAGAAACTAGTCAAAGAACGTGCAAACTAAATCAAAGTATACACAAAGACTCGTAATTTAATCAATTAGAAACAATTCTCAACTACACACGAAAAGTCAATAAGTCAACCCTCGGCCCCACATGCCCGGATTCCGAAAATATTTGAAGATAAATATTACTCATAGTACCACAAATTCAAATATTTAATTTATTCCCAATTTCATGTCCAATTTCGTGGTCAAAACTCAAAAATATTATATCTAGTTTTTCTTTTCAAAATCTCACAATTTCTACCAATTTCCATGTTAAAATTCATATATTTAACTCACAATAAGTAGGAATCACTTATGTTGTGATTGATGAAGAAAATGCCTCTCCAAAATTGCCCAAAATTCATCTCCAATGAGAGAAATGAGATAGAAATGAGCTAAGTCCGGAAATGCAATGTTATACAATGCCCAATTATTTTATTTTTTGAGATCGCAAAAGTACCTTCGTGTCACGACCCGCAATAAACCTCGGGGTTCTGATGGCGCTTAACATCTACTTGCTAGGAAAGCCGACGTGAACAGAGAATTTACTGATATTAACAATTTATGACAAGATAATAACACCGAGAATGATACAAGTCTGATACATTGTATTGTAATACTGAATAGCGAGTCTAATCATAACCCAAAAACTAATTTCACGAGTACATGAACATCTAGAGCGCTACAAACATGGTCTGAATAAAATATACTGTTTTGAAACTCAGAAAAACAGTAAGGATAGGAGGGAATGGGACTTCAGGGCGAATGTTGTGCAGTTGTACCTCAAGTCTCCGTCAACAACTAGACCCAAGCAAATCTACTGAACGCCGCTAGGACCCGCTCCAGTATCTGTACAAGAAGTGCAAAGTGTAGTATAGTACAACCGACCCCACGTACTATGTAAGTGCCGAGCCTAACCTTGACAAAGTAGTGACGAAGCTAAGACGGACCACTTACAATAACCTGTACACAATAATAATAATAATAATAATAATAATAATAATAATAATAATAATAATAATAATAATAATAATAATAATAATAATAATAACAACAACAACAACAACAACACTGAAAAAAAAATAGGAATGAAAGTAAAGCAGTTAATTTATGAAAATGAACTCAAACCTCACAATCAGAGAGCCTAGAATGACATACCTCATAATTTCTTATAAAAATGCTGAAAACTAACATAACAACAACAACGAGTACAACACACACCATCCGTTGCAGCGCGCTACCTGATCCTACTGTATACACACAATCCTCCCTTATTTCACAATAGAATTATTTATCAATATCAAGAATCATGTATACAATCCGTTGCGGCGCGCAACCCGATCCCACCGTACCATCATAATCAATATCATAATCCTCCCTTATTCCACCATATCATCATAATCAATACCAAGTATTATGTACACAAACCGTTGTGGCGCAATCCGATCCCACCATATTACTATTTATCAATATTATAATCCTCCTTATTCTACCATATCACAAACCATTGCGGCGTGCAACCCGATTCACAAACAATTTCAATAAACATAAACAATCCAATAATTCAATTTACAAGAATCTCTACAATCAAAGGGTATGAGAGCAAAACTGTCACGAGCCAAAACTACCATGTCGTGATGGCGCCTATCGTGGAACTAGGCAAGCCGACTCTTTACCAAAAACAACACGATTTTTCATTTGCAAGATAATTTCAAGCTAATTAATAATAAAACTTGATAAAGAAAATCTGAATAATGAAAGTGAGGAAAGAAAAGCCCGACATCGGGGTGTCACTGGTCATAAGCATCTACTAAACACTTCCGAGATATTGAGACTACATAGTCTGGAAATGCAACTACAAAATAAACTAAAGGAAGATAGGAGGGAAAAGAATAGGGCCGCGATTGTCAACAACTACCTTGCCAACTCCGAGAAAAGTCTATAACTGGAGTAGTCAACAGCCGGTACCGGGTCCTGATACGCCTGGATCTGCACACAAGGTGCAGGGAGTAATGTGAGTACGCCAACTAAGTAAGTAATCAAAGTAAATAAAGGCTGAGAAGCAGTAACGACCAATAAAGCATATAAGTTCATATTATGAAAACTCAGTAAAAGTACAACAGGCTTTTAAAAGCAGAGTTTGAATTAAATCATTTCGTTTAAACTCAGTTTCAGTAAAATCATTTGAAGATCTTTTCTACAGTTCTCAACAGAGGCTTAGTACAACAGTGAGCATAATAATGAAATCATAAACAACCCCTCAGGCAAAACATCACTCATGAACAGCCCCTCGGGCAAACCTCTCAGTCACTCGTATACAACCCCTCGGGCATATCTCATATCACTCGCACTCATGGTACCCGCACTCATTGGAGGTGTGCAGACTCCGGAGGGGCTCCTTCAGCCCAGGCGCTATAACAAGCCACCTCGTGGCATAAATCAATCATGCCCTCGGCCTCACTCAGTCATGAATCAGTAGCAACATGATGCGGCATGCAGCCTGATCCCATAGATATCCTCACAAGTCAGGCCCTCGGCCTCACTCAGTCATAAACCTCTCAAGCCACTCGGGCTATCAAGAAAAATAAGGTACTCAGCCCAAAACAACATTTTATAAGCATCAAAACAGAGTAATAAAGACTGAGTTATAAAATTCAATAAGTGTAGCAAGACAGATTATAGATATTCAACCAAAAACAATGATAGGATAGTAAGGAAAGGCCCCTAAGGGTCCAAACAGCTCTGGCACAAGGCCCAAATATGGTATTCAGCCCAATTTATAGAAACTCTTTTTAAAACATATAAGTATCATATAGTTTCAACCAAATGTGCAACTTATAGTTGCTACGGGACGGACCAAGTAACAATCCCCAATGGTGCACGCCCACACGCCCGTCACCTAGCATGTGCGTCTTCTCAAAAAATAGTAGACCAATACAAAATCCGGGGTTTCATACCCTCAAGACTAGATTTACAATCGTTACTTACCTCAAACCGGTCAAACCCCTACTCCGCGATGCTCTTGCTCCTCAAACCGGCCTCCAAATGCCTCGAATATAGCCATAAACAATTTGATACCATCAACACAAGCTAAATGAATTAATCCCATAAGAAAATGTTAAGCTTTAGGTCAAAAGTCAAAAAGTCAACTCAAAAGTCGAGCCCCGAGCCCACGTCTCGAAATCCGATAAAAGTCACAAAATCCGATAACCCTTTCGATTAACCATACTAGTTTCACTCAAATCCGATCTCGAATCGGCTTCCAAATCCCAAAATTTCATTTTATGAAACTCCACCAATTTTCCCAAATTTCACCCCAAATCACTAATCGAATGATGAATTCAATGATATATTCATGAATATTCGCCAAAATCGAGTTAGAATTACTTACCCAGATGATTTCCTTGAAAAACTCCCAAAAGGTCGCCTCAAATCGAGCTCCCAAAGCCCAAGATGTGAAATAAAACCCTAAACCTCGCTTATATAGTGTTCTCTGAACCTCCTCACCGCGGTCCGCAAAATTCTGCCGCGGCCGCAGACCCTGAGCCATACCTTCCGAGGTCCGTATAAAATCTACCGCGGCCGCATTCCCTCTTCCGCGGCCCTTGTAATTTCCACCACTGCCGCATAATACCTTCGTGGTCCGCACCAATTTTGTGCGGTCCGCACTTCCTACACCAGAGACCAGAGATCTGCCAACTTCCAAAGCCAACTAATGATCCGATAACAACTCGAAACACACTCGAGGCCCTCGGGCCCTCAACCAAACATACCAACATATCCCATAACATCATTCAAACTTAGTCAAACCTTCGAATCGCTCAAAAAAACATCAAAACACCAAATCACCCTCGGATTCAAGCCTAAGAACTTCTAAACTTCCAACTTTCGCAAATGATGCCGAGACCTACCAAATCACCTCCGAATGACCTGAAATTTTGCACACATGTCACAAATGACACTACAAACCTACTCCACCTTCCGGAATTTCATTCCGACCCCGATATCAAATTTTTTCACTGCTGACCAAAATCGCCAAATTTTCCAATTTCGCCAATTCAAGCCTAATTCTACCACGGACCTCCAAATCACATTCCGGACGCGCTCCCAAATCCAAAATCACCTAACGAAGCTAAGCGAACCATAAAAATCCAAATCCGAGGTCGTCTACTCATAGGTCAACATCCGGTTGACTTTCCAACTTAAGCTTCTAAATAGGAGACTAAGTGTCTCATTCTACACTGAATCCATTTTGGACCCGAACCAACTAACACGATACGATGAAATACAGCTGAGGAACACATAAGGAAGCAGAAATGGGAAAAACGGGGCTATAACTCATGAAACGACCGGCCAGGTCATTACATCAGCAATAAAGGAACCGAGTAATAATAAAAGGAATGCTACAAATATTACAAAGAAAAACAATAGGGCAAGTAAAGCACGTGACAATTAAGGTGTACCGGTAAAACAATTAAGGCAAGCACCAAATAAGCACAAAATCATGGAAGGGACGATCACTTCGATACAAGAATAACTAAATGACAAATAACAAATTACGGCATAGAAAGCAATTAAAGCATGTAACAATTAAGACATGGAATAAAATAAATCATGAAATAATGAGAAACATGGAATCAAATATCTTAACGGCGTATATACACTCGTCACCTCACATATATGTCGTTTCCTCAAGTGATCCACATATCACATAGTTCACATTTTCCTATTTCTCTCAAGTCAAGGGTACATCCAACACTTTTCTCGCTCCACAATCAAATCAAAGCTCAACTAGGGCCTTTCCTCTAAAACTCGCCGCCAAACCAATCAAATCTAACCAAACATAGATCAAACAATTCAAAATAAGCTTTAGAAACTACCCACAAATGGAAGAGGTTCAATTTGGATTATCTGTGAAAAAGTTAAGAAAAGTCAACCCCGGGCCCGCTCGGTCAAAAGAAGAATAGAAGTCGCAAATGTGAACACACAACCTTCACAAATACGATCATTCCTTCGCAAATGCGAAGACATCTAAAAGATACACTAAGTCGCAAATGTGAGCTCTGAGATCGCAAATGCGAGCTCTGGTATTTCGAAAATGCGAACTATTCTTCGCAAATGCGTGTTCATCCAGTCCAAGCCCCCTGGTCGCAAATGTGATATCATGATTGCAAAAGCGAGGCTCGCATTTGCAAGCCAGACCTCGCAAATGCGGGATTTGCAGATCACACCAGCAATAGAGAAATCATCAGTTGTCTCCCAAGACCAAAAATCAATCTGTAGCCTATCTGAAACTCTCCCGAGCCTCTCGGACTCCAAACCAAACATGCACACAAGTGTAACAACATCGTACGAACTCGCTCGCGCGATCAAAATACTAAAATAACACCTATAACCACGAATCGGACATCAAAATGCATAAAATTTTCAAAGAAACTTAAGAACTTTCAAACTTACAACCGGACGTCTGAATCACGTCAAATAAGTTCCGATTTGAATCAAATTTTGCGGACAAGTTATAAATAGTAAAATGAACCTATACCAACTCCTGGAACAGAAATCTCAACCCGGTAGGAATAAAGTCAACCTACAGTCAAATTTATGGATTCTTTAAACCTTCAAATTACTAGATCTCAACAAATCATGTTAGATCAGATTAGGGACTTTCAAATTCAATTCCGAGCATACGCCAAGTCCAACTTCACGACACGAACCCACCGGGACCGTCAAAATATTGATCCAGGTCCGTTTACACAAAATATTGACCATACTCAACTCAAATTATTTTTAAGGCAAAAATTCATATTTTCTTCAATCTTTCACATAAAGACTTTCCGGAACAATACATGGACTGCGCACGCAAATCGAGAATGGCTAAACGAAGCTAATCGAGGCCTTGGAACACAGAGATAATGGCTAAAACTCGACCTATCAGGTCATCACACTTCGCGATCACAGGGGTCAAATCTGCCAGTGCCTAATTTCCTCTATCGTGATCGCGGACATCCACTCGCAATCGTGGAGTATTACCTTCCAAACCTACGTGTTCGCTTAAGGCCAATCGCATTCGCAGTGGCGAAAATCTCCCCAGCCACGAGCCCTCCTTCGCGTTCGCGGTCCCTTAGATGCATTCGCGAAGGGCAATCTACCCAACTCCTACTCCTCGCGTTCGCGACTCCTGTGTCGCATTCGCGTAGAACAAAATCCCCCTGGCCCTCAGCTCCTTCTCCTCGTTCGCGACTCTCCTATTGCAATCGTGAAGCACAAAGTTTAGCAGCCCAAAATTCCTTTATCGCGAACGCGTGCATCCCACCACGTTCGCGAAGCACAACACCAACAGCAAACAAAACACCAACATGGTCTGAAATAACCCCGAAACGCACCTGAGGCCCATGAGACCCCGTCAGATCATATAAACTAGTCTCAATACGTCATTCAAACTTATTCAAAGGCTCGAAACACCACGAATAATACCAATATCGCGAATCAATGATTAAAATCCTTCTTTTAACTTTCAGACCTTCAAACTTTGGGAACGCGTTGATATCACCCTTAGACATTCCAGATCACGACCAAACGTCATACACAAGTTTCAATTAACAAAATGAACCTATCCAAGGTCCTGGAACGCCACTTGGAGTTCGATAACATCAAAGTCCGCTCCAAGTCAAACTTAGCAAATTTGAAAACCTTAAAAAATGCAAACTTCCGATAATAAGCGCTGAACCACTCCCGGACCAACCGATACTCAATCCGAACATATGCCCAAGTCTAAAATTACCTTACAAACCTATAGGAACCTTTAAATCCCGATTCCGATGTTGTTTAGTAAAAGACAAACCTTGGTCAATTCTTCCAACTAAAAGCTTGCGAATTGATAATTATTCTTCCAAATCAATTATGAACTTCTCAAAAATCAAAACTAACTGCACATGCAAGTCATACTACATATAGTGGAGCTATCCAAGATCTAAAACTGCCGAACGACATGCTAGAGCTCGAAACGATATGTCGGATCGTGACATAGAAGTTATGTTTATTATTTAGTATACTCAGTAATTGGTCGATGTATGTTGTATGTAAGCACAGTTGTTAGCTCTCATTTTCTGAGCTCTCTTAACGAAAAATATCTAATATCCTCTCCAGTTGCTTGCTCCTTACGATAGATTTCTCGATTCCACGGCTAACTTTGACAGTTCCCACTTACCTACTTGATTTTCCTTTTGTTCGAATAGTTGATAATATATAAATCTAAAGAGAGCAGTAATATTAGAACACTAGAACTTCCACAAATCTATACAAGCTTATTCAAGGGTAAGCAATTTCTTACGAAAGTGAAAGGTGGAGTGGGGGAGGGCTTGGCGAGCCAACCAAATTTGATTAATCTTTTATGTGGCTAACCACAAAATAAATTATGGTTAATTGATTTTGTTATCTAAATTAATGTCTACGTAGCATGAAGCATGAACTAATTTTGGGACTTATTTTGGGAACATACTGCCATCTAATTACCTCGTTTCACACTCCAATCTACTCCCTCGGTTTCTTTTTACTAATTCAATATTGGCCTGACACTTTCTTTAAGAAATTATTTATTAAGAGTTTTGTATACTGTCTAAATCGGGCTCGTCTATGACATGGTAGATCGGGTTCGGAACATGGGGGACTGAAGATCGACCCCAAGTCCCACCGGACCAGAGTCCGAAGTCAGTATGTCTGTCTTCGAGAACATTGAGTCCGTGATGCCGGAATCGACCCTGACTCCGAACGAGCTCGAAGAAACATTGTTAGCGTAACCAACAGAAGACCGAAATATCCATGACCGGTTAGATATTACGGGAGAATCTCGGCACTTATCAATAAGGGACTGGCAAAGCAGTAAATCAAGAGATTTTCTACCTTTTATAGAATTGTACCTAAAGTAGGACTCCTCTACTATATGAAGGGGGTCTGATAATTCATTTAGGGACATTATAACAGGCATTGAGAAGCAATACACTGTTATTTTTTCTTTAAGCTCTTATTCAATTGTGTCTTGATACCGATCGAAGTGCATCATGTTCAAGGGTGGTTAATCCCCCAAGGCTGTAACTGTTACCATTTTAACACTTCAAGTGGCTATTAAGTGTACCACATGAACATCCGAGTCCGACAAACTATATGCTGAATTACACTCGCTAATGACATGTCAAATGAACCAATTAAATGACTCATGTATATTGTAATAAAAAAATTGACAAATGTAATTAACAATAAAAAAATTAAAGGAAACAACCTTTTTTCTTTTTTACCAATAACCATACACTGCCGCCCCTTTTATTTCATCTTCTTCCTTTACCTCTCTTTCCCCCCCCCCCCCCCTAATCCCCCTCCCAAAAAAAAAGTCCTCTTACGTTTGTTACCTAGCAGGTTCTGAACAGTGAGGCCAAATCATTTTGGAGGAGTTGGAGTTTCAATAAGAGTTTTTTGCTTATCTCAGGCTTCTATAGGGTAATCAGATCTGGGCATCAAGTGATATATATCACCATTTAAGAAAATCCTTGGAGGTCTTCTTCTCTGAAAAACTGGAGTAAGACCCAAAAGAAAAAGCAATGCCACAAAATACCATCTGTCTCACCGAAAAAAGGCCAGACCTTGTAGAGCACCCATCTCACCATCTCTCTCTTTCTCTTCTTCCATTTTTAACCAACTGAAACTCCACCTTAATACCATGGAAGCGATCACTAAAAACAGTCATTCTAGCATCTATTTTTCTCTGACGAACAAAAGCTGCGAAGACCCAGCAGCTCTAACCATGAGTAAAATGGGATCGAATTTTGTGGGTGGTCAGTGAAATTGTTACAGTGCACTGGTGGTTGTTGTTAATTATTACATTATTTTCAAGATTGAAGAAGGGGAGGTGGATTAATGGCGGAAGGTGTAGGAGCTACTGATTTGGTGAAGATGAAATATTTTGGGAAGAAAATAAAATTAATGTGTGAAAATTTAAAAGTATAGTGAGACCCACATAAAAACTAGGGTGGTCCACATAAAATAAAGCTGAATTTAAAAAAAAAAAAAAAGGAAAAAACTTAATTTTGAGAGTTTCACGCGCTTAGAATTAAATATAAAGCACACACTTTACCATGTCAGCGTGAAGCGTTCACGAGGTCACACTTTAGTGGAGAAGAAGTGTTAAAATGGTAAATGAGTCAGTTAAAGTATCTGCCTGATCGTTGAGGACAACATAAAGGGGATGTTTATGTATTTTGCCTAGATAAAAAGGTATAATTAAATCAATAGTATAACGATAGGGATATATTTGGACTCAAAGTATAACGAGGGATACATTTAAACATTTTCTAACAGTACAGATCTATATTTGGTTCTTTTTCGAATAATAAATCTCTTGATTGTTAAGTGGATAAATTAAAAATAAATTTATTTTAGTATACTAAACTACTAAACGGGAATAGAGTACTTTTTTAACGACCAATAGTAGGTTCCAGCCGCCTAGACATGAGGGTCGTTTTGATTTTCAGTTAAAATTTTTAGAGAAGTCTCGCATAATTTATGGGGGTCTTATATTAGTTATAATACATATAACACGTTTTCTTTTTCCTCCAAGCACAACATATTTTTTTTTACTACTTCAAAGACCAATGATGCCCTCAAAATTGTAAGGTTTCTATCATAAAAATTGGTGGACGTCGAAGTTGGCAATCAGTAATGTCATAGGCTCTATGATAACAATAATGGGGCATCTTTACTCACATTTTTCTTTTTTCCTTCTTGCCGCCAATGAAGTTTTGGCCTAATAACAAAAGGATGAAATTCAATAAGTCTTAACCAATTAACCATACACAAAGCAAACTTTGCATGGCTGTTTTGTATCAATTGAGCAAAAACAGATTGTAATATAATTAAATAGCCGTATTTGAAAATATATCTTGAGGAGGCCCTAAAGCGCTCATGGTATTATTATGAAAATATAATTTCTTGTAAGCACGATTATTATTTGATTTATAGTGAATTTAACTCTAAGTATAAGTCTCTTAAATAGTACGTAAGTTTTACTCACGGTTCGTTATGCAAATTGTGATATCAATTAACACTGGCTCACCTCAATATTTTCTTGAGATCGATAACCTTATGCTAATATATTTTCATTAATCTGTCACTTTAAATGAGAATCAGAATGCCTCTTCATTTTGCGTACGTACAGGTGCTTCTTTCTTTAAATAAGATGTGAAAAGTGAAAATAAAACAACAATATTACTTCAAAAGGAGAATGTGTGCTGCCCCGGCCCTCTATGTTGCATGTTGACCTCTGCATGCATGAACCTTACCTTTGTCCGAATGGACATTATTAAGCGATAAAGACGCACAAACACAATTTGCTTTCATGACGCTTTCTTACCTCACTCGTTATCATTTTTCATAAGTCATCCTTAATTTAAATGTTAAGAGAGATCAAACAAACAAAATGATTATGGAGAACCAATAATCTGGCTCAGTAATCAATAAGATGGGTCGAGAACCATGAGATCTCAGTTTAAAGTTTTCAACGGAAGCAAAAATAATACTCCCTACGTTTCAATTTAGAGGACACACTTTCCTTATTAGTCTGTTCCAAAAAGAATGACACATTTCTAATTGGAAATAATTCAACTTTAAACTTTTCATTTTACTCATTTTATCCTTAATGAAAAGCTTTTATAACCACACAAATGTCATGGCCCCCCAAAGTTTTTACCCCTAAAGCTTTTAAGACCACAAATTTCAAAAATCTCACTCTTTTCTCTTAAACTCCGTGTTAAGTCAAATTACCTCATCTTTCGATCTAACCAACCTTTGATAGACAAAGTTATTCCATATTTATGGTAGTTGATAATTTCTTTCACAAGTCAACCTTAATTTAAATATTAAGAGAGGCCAAGCAAACAAAATGATATTGCACTTCATTTTGTCAAATTTACCTTTAAGCATATAGCCAAACTTTTGTTGCTGAAAACTTTGGATTTTTCAGTTATATTACCGCCGCAAAAGTGGGCCAACGTCTTACCATAAAGCAATAAATGATAATCAAAGAAGGCTAGTTATGTGCTTTGCACTAGCGATTGAACATTCCGCACTCTACTTGGTTAAATTAAAATTATTAGAATGTACAAGGCATTCTCCTTTCAAGAAATGAAAATAATACGCACAATGAAAATATGGAGAATATACTAACAAAAGGGGATACTATAAAATAATATGGAGAAATTAAACATCTATATCCACGCTAGGAAGAAGGGTCAATTTTGCTCCTATACTATTCGAAATTGAGCAAGTTTGTCTTCAGTTAGATTTTTAATCTGATATTATCTTTGTAAAGGTCAAAATTAGATCTGGTTTAGATCTGGCTTGTTCAGCCCGCCCATATTGACAGCTCTACTTCCGAGGGGGTTAATCAAGCTTGCCCATCGGGCAAAGAAAGCTCCATTCTTCTCTATAGATGAGGACATGGATCGAGGCTAGCAGGGGAGGTTTGTTTGGATAAATACCGATGATCTTATTCCTTCAGAGTTCTTGCCATTCCCCGAGAAGTGGAATTCACAATGTAAGTTTATTTCCTCTTAATTTGAGAAAGTACTCCTTGAATCTACTCATTTCTCTAATTATTCATCTTATTTGACATGCAATTGTCGCCCGAGTCCCCAATGCGGTCCCTCGTTTCAGAGAGTGGCTCGAGGGCATCTATAAAAAACTTACCTATCCCGAGTGTGAGCGGCACGAGCTTTCCAAAGGTAAGTGGGAGGCTCGTTCTCATGGTGAGTGTCCCTCTTCTTCTGGTCGAATCCCCGTTTGGGTTATTTTATCTTATCATTATTTCGACTAAGTCTTTTCCTTCCACAGGTTTGCCAAAAACACCAAACTTTGGGCAATTACTGAGGTCGTGGCCTCGTCCCTGTCTGAAAAATCCTCCACTTCACTGCAGTCTACTGCCAAAGCTGCTGCGAAGAGGGAGGAGAAAACGAAGAAGAAGGAAAGGTCCCTTGACTCCTCGGACGCTCCTACCGAGGCTAAGAAGAAGAAAAGGATCGTGGTCAGGGTAAGAGAACTAAGTAATCTTCAAGTGCCATATCCCGGATTCCGAAGCTCTTTACTGGCTCAAGGATTACCCCGAGAATGACGATGACTTGGAATTCGATACTCACAAGTCGATTACGTCGACCTGGAGTTGGCGCCCCCCGAGGGGGATGCTTGAAAGTCTGAGTCCCCTGTAGTTTAGGGGCTCAAAGGAGATCAAGTAGCTACTGCTCGCAGGAAGCTCCTCCGATTCCGAGGGAGACCACCACAAAAAATGCCGACGTTATTCACGTTCTGGAGCCACCGCCTCATATAGAGGCCTTTTTGGATGAGGCTCGGGCCGCCGCAGAAAAATCGATCGAGGCATCCCGGGCCATGGATGAGGCTCTTAACTCATTTTTCAAGGGCATAGATGTCGGCGTGCTGGAGGATTACCCCGGCTTTGGCCACCTAGAGATCCCGAAAAGGGATGTGCAGCTAGGGTCAGGTGGGCCTAGTTCGAGCCCAAAGCTCGAGAAGCAGTTTTCTGCCCCGAGTGTGGACCCTGACTGGAAGAAGACGGTCAAGTTCACAATACTTGCGGATACTAGGATGCTATCCGGGCCAGTTGGAGTTGCCAGCTATCTCCATTCCTTGGTAACCAAAGAGGACCAAGTGAAGATGAACAAGGTAGACGGGCCAAGCCTCTTCAACGAGGCTCAGCAGACTCTAAACAGGGTACACCTTCTTCCCTTCATATCTTTAAAGATTTCTTTTTGCTTTAGCGGCAGTTAAATGTTTTTTCTCTTTTTATGCCTCAGGCCTCGATGCTTTATCTTGAAACCTTTCACCGGTCCCGGATAGAGTGAGCTACCTCGAATTCGAGCTCAAGGAGTAGGTCCGACAAAAAGAGATGTATAAAGCTCTCTACGAGTAGAAGGATTAAGTCCTTTGGGGCGTGGTCGGCTGCCCTGCCCTCCAAGCCGAGCTGGAGAAAGCCCAAAAGGAGGCTTTGAAAGCGAAACAGGACCATGCCCTTATTGTTAAAAAGGTAAAACTGCTCGATATCGGTATCGAGAGTTTAAATGCAAATGCTAATGCCGAAACCTCGCATGTCCAGGAGTAAATAACCCTGATCGACCAGTTCAGGCCCGAGATAGACGAGTTCAAGGCTTTATCCGATGAGCTTAGGGGCAAAATGGATCTCCTACCATCGGAGCGAATGCCACCAAAGGGGATATGGCATTGACCAAGGTGCAGCTCTGAGTGATGAGAGAGAAGGCCGATAAGTGGTCTCGGCTGAATGAGGAGCTTCAAGAATAGATTACCTCAGTTATTGCAGAACGCGATGCCCTCGGCCAAGAGTAAACAGTGCTGAAATCCAGACTGGAGATGGCTTCAAACAAGACCTCTAAAGCTCAGCACATGCTGACTAGTACAAGAATAAAGTAGAGGTAGTCGAAGCTCGTGTTGCAATGAAGGCTGAATATGTGAAGTGGCTATCTCAGAGACAGACTCTCGAGGAGATGCAAGCCCGGGGGGTTGACCTAGCAGCCATGATCGAAGAGGCAAAGAGGCTCGAAGCCGAGGCCAAAGCGAGGTACCGGCCTGATGGTTCAGATAGCGAGTTGGATCCGATAAAGACTAGGCAGGAAATGCCTTAGCTTATCTTTGTTTTTTTTCTTGTACCTACATGCTTTGTATTTTAGGACCATTTTGTAGTGCTGCTGTAAATACATTTTGGTAAGTACATATAAAAAATTTCCTTCGGCTATATGTTGTGTCCTTTTAACTTTTCTGCAATTGCTTGTGTTTAAGACTTAGGATATATAGCGTGTGTCTTGTACTTAATAATAAGCCATCGATGCCTTAACATAGAATTTGACATTGCTTAAACTATTCAATCTCCCAAAGCCCAGATGAGGCCTAGGTTAAACAACAACTCCCGGTTGCTTTGACTTCAGAGGACCCAATTTAAAACGAAGTCTTTGCTAAAATATTTGTGCAATTTATCCGGACACGGCTATTCTTTGCCGAAGGTTGCTCTTTTCATGGCCGTAATTCGAGACCGATTGTTTTGACCAGGTCTGAAATAATCTTTTATGCATTAACAATGTGTAAGGACCTTACCTTTTTTATGCACAAACTAAGACGTCTCCGAGCCATTTATATGTTGTGATCGATGCTCTAAAGACTTCATTTCTTAAGTTGGTCATGGCTTTTCGTGTTTGGGATCTGCCTTGTAGGCATGTTGGATTCAGGATTCAGTAGCCCGATTTTTTTCTATCTTACTGTTAGGAAGCGATCCCCAGCTTGGGATGACCTGTGGGCTTAGGGGTCTTTATATTGTTGTGCATGGTATCGTGGGTTCTTACTGCCTTCGGGGTTTCTTACCCCCATTTAATGGTGGCCCGTGGGCCTAGAATGTTTTCAACATAGTATTTAGTTTAAGTGACTTAACGATAATATGGTTATGCGAATGTGAACCAATGAAACATAGAAGACGAATTTCTTTTTATTAATTTTAATGTAATGTAAGTAATTGAAGGTACAAATGCTATCCGCCATGGTGAGAATGATCTATGCTGGCACAGTTTGTTTGACCATTTGATCCTTACAATTAATCCTAATATACAAGCCTTGACTTTCAATATCAAACACGAGTGCCTTCTAAATTTCCAAACTTAGGACTTCGGTTCTTGACTCAGGGTGTGATAGCCCCTAATTTTCAAGACTGAATTTTGAGGGTGGAATACTATCAATCTGATATGAATGATTCGCAGTATCTGGTATTCAAAACTAGAGTAGCACACTTAGTGTTGCCTCGTTTAAAAACCTTGTCGTAAAACCCACATTAGGGATAAACCGGTCGAACGAAGAAATAAGTGTAACACGTGCTTTTAGACCTAATCCTTGAATTTGACTTCGATTGACTACCTTTATGAGTTAGTTCAAAGCGTGATAAACCATAAAGAAATTTGCATGTTTATACCTTAGCAGTAGTACCACTTTAAGTGTGCCACATTCCGGTTGTTGGGTAGTTGTACACTATTTCAGGACTCGAGTTGGTACGAACCTTTCTCGGTTATACGGGTAAGTCTGTACGGTCCCTCTTAGCTCGGGCGTAGTTTCCCATCATTCGGGCTTGGAAGTGTCGAAGGTTTGCCCTTTGGTTGTAGTATATTCCCATTCACTGCTTTTGAGCTGCTAAACGGACTAGTCCGGCTTCTCAACTTTCGTGTGCTAAATTTAAACTTGTGTCCATGGCCTCGTTGTTTGATGTCTCCGTAGCATATCGGAATCGTAAGCTCGGTTCTCCCATTTCTATTGGAATCAGATCCTCTGTGTCGTACACTAAAGAGAACAACGTTTCACTGGTACTTGACTTTGAAGTTGTTCGATATGCCCACAGGACCTCGGGTAGAATTCTTTTCCACTTCCATTTTGAGTCGGTCAATCTTTTCTTCAGGTTCTGCAGTATAGTTTTGTTTGTTGACTCCACTTGACTGTTTGCACTCGGGTGGTAAGGGGTCGATAGAATTTTTTTTATTTTATGATCTTCGAAGAACTTATTAACCTTGTCATCGATGAACTGTCTCCCTTTGTAACACGTGATCTCGGTCGATATCCTGAACCGATATATTATATGATCCCAGATGAAGTGGATGAACTCCTTTTCTCTAACTTTTTTGAACGCATGTGCTTCAACCCACTTGGCGAAGTAATCGGTCATAAGGAAGATATACTAGATCTTACTGGGTGCCCATGGCAGAGGACCTACTATGTCCATTCCCCATTTCATAAATGGCCAAGGGGAAAGGACCGGGTGAAGCATCTCCCCTGGTTGGTAAATCATCAAGCCTTTGACATTCGTTACATTTTTGAACAAAGTCCTTTACATCCTTTTCCATCTCATTCCAGTAATAACAGGCCCTGATCAGTTTCTGAACCAACAATTCTAGCCCCAAATGGTTTTCGCAGGTACCCTTGTGGACTTCCCACATCACGTAATCAGTCTCCGGGACCCAAGCACCTCGCTAACGGTACAAAAAATGATATTCGGTATAGTGTTCCTTCAACTAAGCTAAACCTGGTAGCCTTAGTTCGAAGGGCCCTTGAATTTTTGGGATCCGATGGCAATTTCCCTTTCTAAAGATAGTCTATGTATTTGTTTCTCCAATCGCAATCATGCTTGTTGAGTTTACCTCGGCATGACCTTCCTATATCACCGAGCTCATCAATTGCACCACCGTTCCGCTATTAAATTCATCAGACCCTAGATTAGCCAATGTGTTGGCATCGCTATTCTAATCTCAGGGCACATGTCGTAGTGTCCATTCTTTGAACTGATGTAACGTTACTTGTAATTTATCCAAGTATCTCCGCATCCGATCTTTACTTCAAATGTTCCGTTTACTTGGTTAACGACGAGAAGGTAATTACACTTGGCTTCGATCACCTCTGCCCCTAGGCTTTTAGCCAGTTCTACACCTATAATCATAGCCTCGTATTCGGCTTCATTGTTAGTCAATTTCACAGTTCTAATAGACTTACTTATTATATTACCCTGGGTGGTTCTAGTACGATTCCAAACCCGGACCCCTTCGTATTGCAAGCACCGTCCAGTGTGAAGTCGGCCACGAAGTCTGCCAAATTTTGACACTTTATAGCTATTCGGTGTTTGTACTCAATATTGTACCCGCTAACATCTATGACCCATTTTGCTAGAAGACCTGAAAGCTCGGGTTTATGCTTAACATTTCTTAGCGAATACGAGGTCACGACACATATAGGGTGACATTGAAAGTATGGTTTTAGTTTCCTAGATTCGCTAAATAAGGCAAGCGTTAATTTCTCTAGGTGTGGATACCTCATCTCAGCATCACCTAGGGTTTTACAAACATAATAGATAGTAAATTGTGTACCTTCTTCTTCCCGGACCAGGGCTACCTCAGAAACTGCTAAGTAGAGGTATAACTGCTCGTCCGCCTTCGGGGTGTGCAGCAAAGAAGGACTTGATAAATATCATTTGAGTTCTTCTAAAGCCTGTTGACATTCCGGGGTCCAAGATAAGACATTCTTTTTCTTTAGTAACGAGAAGAATTGGTGGCTCTTTTCCGATGACCTAGAAATAAATCGTCCTAATGCGGCTATCCGCCCGGTCAGTCTCTATAACGCCTTGACGTTGTTAACCACGGTGATATCTTCTATGGCCTTATTTTATCCGGTTTAATCTCCATTCCTCGATTGGATACCATAAAACCGAGGAACTTGCCCGAGCCGACTCCGAAGGCACAATTTTTCTGGTTCAACTTCATGTTGTATTCCCTTAGTATGTCAAAGGTTTCCTACAAATGTTTCAAATGGTCCTCGCATGGACTTAACTAACATATCGTCAATATAAACCTCCATTGATTTCCCTAACTATTCCTCGAACATTTGGTTAACTAGGCGTTGATATGTGGCACCCGCACTTTTTAACCCAAACAACATCACATTATAACAATAAGTGCCGAATTTAGTTATGAAAGAAATCTTCTCTTGGTCGCGCAGGTCCATCCGTATTTGGTTGTAATTGGAATAGGTATCGAGAAAACTCAGCGTCTCGTGTTCAACCGTTGCATCGATCATTCGGTTGATGTTAGGCACAAGAAACGAATCCTTCGAGCATGCCTTATTCAAGTCCTTATAATCTGCACACATTCTAAACTTGTTTCCTTTTTTAGGTACGACTACTTTGTTAGCTAGCCAAACTGAGTTTTAACTTCCTGAATAGAACCTATTTTTAAGAGTTTAGATACCTCATCCTTGATGAATGCGTGCTTGATTTCGGACAGCGGCCTCCTCTTCTATTTGACCGGGTAGAATTTTGGATCCAAGCTCAATTTGTGAGTTGTTACCTCCGGCGATATCCCCGTCATATCTAAGTGGGACCAGGCAAAACAATCGGCATTAGCTTTAAGGAAATCAATGAGTTTTTTCCTGAGCTCAGGGGTTAATCCCGTGCCCAGGTATACCTTTTTGTCCAGTAGGTGCTCGATCAACATGACTTGTTCCAGTTCATCGATCCTCAACTTGGATGAATCGGTATCACCGGGTGCTACGGAGGATCTTGGGACCTCGAAGTCATCTTCCTCATTCGTTAGGCGTTCCTCCTATTTTCTTGGCCCGGTCGGGGTCAGGATCAGTGATTGCTATTTTATGCCTTTCCCTTCGACCAGTTCCCTACTTTTTGATGTTGCGACTGCGGGCACCGAGCTCAGTTCCTCGATAGCGAACATCTCCTTTGCGGCTAATTGTTCCCTATAGATCGTTTTGATTCCACTTGTGGTTGGAGATTTTAACGCTTGATGTAAGGTCGACGTCACTGCCCTCATACTATGGACCCTTTGTCTCCCGAACAAGGCGTTGTACCTTATATCCCGCTTGATTACATAGAACTTTGTCTCCTGGGTGGTTCTGGCTGTGTTTATCGGTAGGGTAATTTCATCTTTCGTTGTCTCGCACACCATATTGGACCCGCTCAGTACTCGAACTGCTGGTACGATCTGATCCAACATCCCCAGTTGTTCCACGACTCTCCATCTGATGATGTTATTCGAGCTACCTGGATCAATTAATACACGCTTAACTCGAGATTTATTAATAAGTACAGATATTACCAGTACATCGTTATGAGTTGAAAGACGCCCTCGGCGTCCTCTTTGCTGAATGAGATGGATCCCTCCGGAACATAGTCTCGAGTTTGTTTTTCTCTTGTGATAGAAACTTTGGTGTGTTTTATCATTGGCCCTTGTGGAACTTCTACTCCTCCTATGATCATGTTAATCATATGTTTGGATTCTTCCTGCTCGATTTTTTTGTTGGCGTCCCTGTTCTTGAAATGGTTTTTGGCCCGCTCACTTACAATTCCCAAAGATGCCCTATTGAATAGACGAGGAATATTTTCCCTTAACTGTCTATAATCTCCGGTTCTTTGGCCGTGAGTACCGCAATATTTGCACATCAAGTTGTGATCCCTCTGTGCGGGATCTGAATGGAGTGGCCTTGGCCATTTGGTCTCCTTGATGCAACCGATGGTCGACACTATACTCGCTGCATCCACATTAAAATTATATTCAGATAATCTCAGGGAATCCCTGCCCCTGGGTGATATTTCGAAACCGTTTCTATTCGTGAAACCTTGGTTGCTTGGACTTTCGCCGCTTCTCCTATCATTCCTGGTCGGGTGGCGATTGGATCTGTTTCACCTTCTATCCGAGCTGTATGGTTGGTAACGATGTACGGGTGGCCTCGGCTCCTGATCAATAATTCTTTTAGACATGTCGTTCACTCTATTGGGGTACACAAACCCTGAGGGAGCTCCTAGCTGATTGTCCCCGACTCTGATCTTTGCTTGGTACCTATTATGGACATCGACCCATATGACCGCAGGGTATTCTACCAAGTTTTGCTTTCACTGTTGAGAAGAAACCGAACTACAAGGGTTGAGCCCTTGAGTAAACACCTGAACCGCCCAATCGTCTACAACCGGGGATAGGTCCATCCGTTCTATCTGGAACCTCGACACGAATTCCCTAAGCATCTCGTTGTCCCTTTGCTTGACTTTAAACATGTCTGATTTCCTTGTCTCAACTTTGGTAGCGTCGACATGGGCTTTAACGAAGGCATCTGTAAGCATAGCAAAAGAACCAATAGAATTTGGGAGTAGGTTATGGTACCATATCATTGCTCCCTTGGATAAGGTTTCCCCAAATTTCTTCAGCAACACCGACTCGATCTCGTCCACCTCAAGGTCATTGCCTTTTATTGCACAAGTATAGGAGGTCACATGTTTGTTTTGATCCGTGGTTCCGTTATATTTGGGAATATCGGGCCTTCGAAACCTTTTCGGAACTGGCTTCGGTGCCACACTCAAGGGAAAAGATTTCTGAATGAACTTTTTGGAATCCAGTCCCTTCAATATTGGAGGTGCTCCCAGGATCTGATTGACCCTCGAATTGTAAATCTTCACCTTCTTGTCATTTGCCTCTATCTTCTTTTCGCCGGACTCCACCCGTTTTGTTAATGCTTCGAGCATTTTCATTACCTCAAAATTTTCCTCTGATCTGAACCCATCTGGTTCTGTGACAATCCGTTCTTCTCTCTGAGTATCTTCTCTAACCCGCTCGGGTTCAGCCGCGTCCAATGCGTGATTTTGTTTCTGCAGTTGTGCTATTGCCACTTGCTGAGCTTGTAACATCTCAAAAATCAACTATAAGCTAACTACATCACCTTCCCTTTCGGGCGCTTCTCGAGCTGATAACCGGGGTGCCCCGTGAATGCTGTTTTCAGGATCAGGCGGTAGGTTGATATTGATAGAAACTTGTGAATTGGCGTCAACTAGGTCAACGATTGGAGCGCCATTAGGGTTGACAGGGGGCACGTCGTTGCTTGGTACCATGTTATTATTTTCATCGTGGTGGCGTGACTCGGCGTTAACATTCAAGTGAGCAGACTGAGAATTTGACATTTTGAATAATCTTGAAATCAAACTTTAAAGAGCAACTGTAAAATAGGGTGTGCTATAGAGATTTGTATTAAATTACCACTACTATCCTTAGTCCTACGGGGGACGCCAAACTATTTACCCTTAAAATGAGTAACAATTAAATTTGTACGCGGTTTAAAGGATATGCGGTCTAATATAACACGGATGATCTAAGAACAACAAATAATTGAATTAGAAAAAAACAATCCGATCAAACCAAATGTGATGAAACAATTAAGCATGGCGTCAGGTTTGAATGCTGGAAACCAGTTTCAATCGAGCCCTCGAGATGAGCTCGGTTGCAGCCAAAGAAATGGATAGATGAAGAACACTTTGAACAATAGTTAGAAGATAAAAATGAACTTTGTTGCTTTGATATCGTGCCAACTGTGGTCAAAAAATAAAAAGGTTCTCCCCTTTATATAGGAGGGGAGTTTCAATCCTAGTATAAGTCTAAACAAGGTAAAAATCATTTTCTTCTAGTAAAACACGATCTGCAATTGATATCGGACGTGATCCGTGACGTAATATCCGGTTGATGGCGGATATTTCGGCTCCTCTTCCGTCTTCTCTAATCGTCTTCCATTTAACCTCGATTCTTTATTTTGCTTGAGCTCGATTTTTCCCATGTTTGGTCATACCCGATTCTTCGTGTCATTCCTTCCCCCGGGCTTTAATCAGTTGGCGCCCTCGACTTTACCCGAGCCAGCTACGTTGTCTCTCGTTTTCTTCATCGAAAAATCGGGGATAACTTTATCCCTAATTTTACTTGCATACAATACTTTATTTATTTATTTATTTATTTCTTAAAGGGAATGCAAAATAAAAAATGAACAATTAAAAGTTAGTGGAAGAGTAATATTATGAGTTACGGGTTGGACGTCTCATTAATTTGAGTTGCGGGTTGGACGGTGGAAGCAACCTATGAAAACGGCCTCTTACTAACTGACGGCCGCAACTCAAAGCCACAACGGCTGGACAGTCTTTCTGCACCATTATTTATCACGTGATTCCCACAGCTACTTCACAGGCCAAGTGGCCTCTTTCTATACGTTTATTCCCAAAGCTAACGGCTGCCTAACACGTGCTTGTCAAGCTGACGGCCCTACAATTTCTTTATTTCTACTTTTAGTATGTATTACATGAACTACAATATCCAGTTTCAGTTACCATTAGGGGTGTTCATAAAAACCCGAAAAATCGAACCAAACCGAAAATCAAATCAAACCGACCAGAAAAACCGATACTTTTTGATTTGGTTTGGTTTTGGTTTTGAATTTTAAAAACCGATTAAATTTGGTTTGGTTTTGGTTTTAATCAGAAAAAAAAACCGAAAAAAAACCGAACCAAACCGACTATAGGAGTAGCTATTTCAAATTTATTATTACACCTATATATATGTATATTTTTATACAAAATTTAAAAATTTAATGAAATGTTAATAGTTTGCACTTTTAGTATAGTCCTTTACCTTTACATTCTAGTTTCATTGGTAGTTTTCTTTTGTTAAGTGTAAGAATCCAATTCATGTTAAAAATAATATATTTTTAATTGAGTCCTTAAATTATTCATCACTATTTGATTCAATTATCATCAATATATCTTGGTAAATAATAGATTTCTCAAATGGCAATTGATTTGATAGTGTTAAGTTGAAAATATGGTCGCCGGAATATGTGTTTGGTAGTGTATGACTTATATTTAAGAAAAAACCGACAAATAACCGAAAAAACCGAAAAATCGACAAAACCCGACATAAACCGAATCGAGAAAAAACCGACTTAATTCGTTTGGTTTGGTTCTAATATTTGAAAAACCAACTTACTTGGTTTGGTTTCTTTTAAGGGAAAAAACCGATCCAAACCGAATCATGAACACCCCTAGTTACCATACAAACACATTCTTAATGAAGCTTCAAGAAATTAAAACGGACGCTTAAGTTGATTTTGGAGATCAAAATTACGAAATTAACCTCATCATCAACTCATCAATAATTGTCCTGCCATTTTGCAATGAAATCTTAAGTATTTGATACTTTCATTTTACAAGTACTTATAGGGGCGGCTCAATGGGGTCTAAAACCAAACTTCCAAAAGAGGCCTTTAATTATTTTTTATAATAACAAAGATTCTTTTTTTTTATTATTTATTTGAAATATAATTTTCTAGCTTTTTCATATGCAAAATTATAAATATTTATTATATAATCAATTTCTTCTAATAGTCATTTTTCAATTGATAATATAGTTAATCCATTTTAATCTCTTGCGCCATGGTTGATTTGGACTCAAAATACTTTTTTAGGTGGAAAAAAAATATAGTTACCATTTTGTACAAAATGCGGTTATGAACGACGTTTTACCTTAACGGCCGTTTGGGACGTTAAGGTAAAGCACGGTGTGTTACTGCATTTTATATAAAACGCGTTAATGAACCGCGCTTTACCTGGAAGCTGGTAAGACGGCTATATAAAGCGCGGTTCATTACTGCGTTTTATATAAAACGCAGTAATAAACCGCGCTTTACATATATTAATAATTGTCCCCTTCCCTTTCCCCCACGTTCTGCATATACCCCCCCCCCCCCTCTTTTGTTTAAAAATTCCAGCTGTCCCCCCTCCATTGACAACCCAAAAAGCTCGTGTGGACCCCACCCGTCTCGTAAAGGGTAGATATTGTTGGTCCCACATCCTAGCCAAGCCTTCTATTGTTGTGGGTTGCTTATTTCGGAGTCAAATTTTTAAATCTTCAACTTTCCGAAAAACATAATCAAGGTATTCCAATTTAGTTTATGTCCAAACTCGTATAAATAATGCATATTAGTTGTTTTGAATGTGTTTTATGTTGTTTTGTATTTTTTTTTTTTGCGATTAAATTGGTATGTTATTTTAATCCGGACTAAGATNTCCTGAAAAGAAATCTCACTACCAGCTCCCATAGCCATCATGAGACGGATCGGCTGAATCAATCCATCAATAAACCTCTGCACCCTCTCTCGCTCTGTGGGGAGTATAACAATAGCATGGCGTGCCAAATCAATGAACCGCGTCTCATACTGGGTGACTGTCATGGAGCCCTGCTGGAGGCGCTCGAACTGCCTGCGAAGTGCCTCCCGCTGAGTGACTGGGAGAAACTTCTCCAAAAATAACTCTGCGAACTGATCCCATGTCAATGCTGGCGACCCTGCTGGTCTGGATAAACAATAGTCCCTCCACCAAGTCTTGGCGGATCCTGCAAGCCGAAAGGTGGCGAAGTCGACCCTATTGGTCTCCACAATACCCATAGTCCTAAGGATCTCATGGCAGCTGAATAAGAAATCCCGTGGATCCTCTGATGAAGCACCGCTGAATGTGGTGGTAAAGAGCTTGGAGAACCGATCAAGCCTCCACAAAGCATCTGAAGACATAGCCGCTCCATCGCCGGTCTGACTCACAATACCCGGCTGAACTGCCACAGCTGGCTGAACCGCTGGAACCTGAGCCTGGGGAGCTACCTGCTCCGGAGTACGTGTAGCAGGAGTCTGAACCCCTCCTCCAGCCTGAGAAGTGGCTGGTGCTACTGAAAGAAAACCCGCTCTAGTGACGCTCTCCACAAAGCCTACCAACCTGACCAGAGCGTCCTGAAGAACTGGGGTGGCTATGAACCCCTCTGGGACCTGAGCTGGGCCCACCGGAGCTGCTGGGGCTGGAACCTCCTCGTCATAATCAGTATGAGGCTCCACCTCTAGGACTGCTGCTCGGGGCTGAGCTCTGCCCCGGCCTCGGCCTCTGGCACGGCCTTGGCCTCGCCCTCTGCCCCTCGTAGGAGCTGCTGCTGGGAGCTCGGGCTGCTGCGCGGTAGAAGAGGATGCACGTGTTCTCGCCATCTGCGAAAGAACAGAGTAGAACGGCAATTAGTATTTGACAAACAAAATCGCACGACAAGAAAGAACAAAAATGAAGTTTTCTTAACTCCGTAGCCTCTGGGGGATAAATACAGACGTCTCCGTACCGATCCCTCAGACTCTACCAAGTTTGTTCGTGAGTAGCGAGACCTAGGTAACCTAGAGCTCTGATACCAACTTGTCACGACCCGGATTTCCCACCATCGAGAGTCGTGATGGCGCCTACTAATAGGAGCTAGGCAAGCCAAGCATTTAAACATTTTTCTGATAACATCCCAATAATAATAATAATACGAGTCATTTAAATAAAAGCGGAAGTCTTTAAAAACATAGATAACTGAAAACCCAAAGATGCGGAAGTTTAACATTTCTCTACCCAAGACTGGTGTCGCTAACTCACGAACTACTAAAAAGTGCTAAAAACAAGTCCGAATAGAAATACATCAATGTTTGTCTCAGTACAAGGAAAACAAACTATAACAAAGAAAGGGACTCCGGCCTGCGAACGCCAGCTAGGCTACCTCGTAAGTCCCTGGACTGAAGTCAGCTCCCGATCAATATCCTACTGCTGTGGTCCAAAAGCTGCTCCGGTATCGTGATCTGTTCAAAAGAGCACAGAAGTGTAGCATCAGCACAACCGACCCCATGTGCTGGCAAGTGCCTGACCTAACCCCGGCGAAGTAGTGACGAGGCTAGACAGGTCTACCAAACCAACCTGTGCAGTTCAATATAGATATATGCAATAAAATGAAAGAACAAAGAAGTTAAACAGTTAAGAGGGAGGGGAGCATACTATGGGGGAAATACAGTCCGGATATAAAGTCAACAATTTAAGTAAGCAACAGGGCAATAACAATAATTAATGAGAGCAGGAAAGTCAACAGTTACACGGCATCAGCCTTCGTGCTTTTACCCTCATCCTCACCAAAAGTAATCAAGTAAAGTGCGCGGCATCAACCTTCATGCTTTCCCTCTCATGCTCTCAAATCATGGAACGGAATGACCCTTCGTGCAAATATAATCAAAACATGGCACGGAATGACCCTTCGTGCAAATATAATCAAAACATGGCACGGAATGACCCTTCGTGCAAATATAATCAAAACATGGCACGGAATGACCCTTCGTGCATTATCACTCTTCCTTACCCAAACAGTAATCACAACCAAACAGGGCGA